>NC_067130.1:1422570-1722570 GCF_021347895.1 Acanthochromis polyacanthus | reverse complement strand
GTGTGTGTGTGTGTGTGTGTGTGTGTGTGTGTGTGTGTGTGTGTGTGTGTGTGTGTGTGTGTGTGTGTGTGTGTGTGTGTGTGTGTGTGTGTAAGCTTTTAGCGGGACAGAGACCGAGCAATCCCTCTTCTCTAACTGTCAGAGAGACCTCATCTAGTCTCTGATTGTTGTTCTGTGGTTCTGGCCAACACACACACACAAAAACACACACGTCTTGAGAGTGCACGTCCCTCCTGGTTTGGCCTCGCTCCACACCCGCCCTCACACTCCTTTTACGTTCTTAAATATTGATAAGTAGCTTTGCAACATTAATATCTTAGATGGCTTACAAGAACACTTAAATAAAATCTCACTCACCCTCCTCCTCCTCCTCCCTCCAGCCTCTCACTTGTTTTTCATTTGTGTAATGTATTTGTCTGTTTTGGAAGCAGAGGAGGAGGAGGAGGGCTGAGTGAAGAGGATTAAAGCGTGTGTGTGTGTGTGTGTGTGTGTGTGTGTGTGTGTGTGTGTGTGTGTGTGTGTGTGTGTGTGTGTGTGTGTGTGTGTGTGTGTGTGTGTGTGTGTGTGTGTGTGTGTGTGTGTGTGTGTGTGTGTGTGTTCTTGTACTTGCTACATTGTGAGAACCATTTTCTGCATTTAACTATCAAAGTGAGGACATTTTTACAAAGTGAGGACATTTTGGCCGGTCCTCACTTTGAAACAGCCATGTTTGAGGGTGAAGACTTGTTTTTAGAGAACAGGTATGAATTGAGGTTTGGTTAGGGTTAGGGTAAGGATTAGGGTTAGGCGATCACTTGTGATGGTTAAGGTTAGGGTAAGGCTCTAGGAAATGCATTACGCCTATGGATGTCCTCACTAAGATAGAAGTACAAACATGTGTGTGTGTGTGTGTGTGTGTGTGTGTGTGTGTGTGTGTGTGTGTGTGTGTAATGAAAGTGGGTGCTTTGTGTTTTTTGCATCTCACATTTTTTTTTCTTATAGAATTGCTATATAATTGCAATGATATGTTTCATTAGATAATTACAGCTTAGCGTGGCTGATTTATTTCCATTTAATTCAGTGACACTAATCTGTGTTTGACAAGACTCCAGAAGAACTTCTTCACATGTATGACAATTTTAGCATGATTTTTTGTGTGTGTGAGCTGTCATTGTATAACCATGAGAGAATATAATGTACTTCAGTTCAAAACTCCACACTCCTAACATCACTGCTGACTTTAATTAGATTCTGAGAGGACCACTGCTAGTCTGCACACATTATGAGGTTCTAGTGTCAAATTTATTTTAGTTCAGGTTCCACATTCAGCCCAGCTTAATGTGAAGTGGACCGGACCAGTAAAACCACAGCAGAATAACCTGTAAATAACCACAACTCCTAATGTCTGTTGTTTTAGTGCAAAAAAAGTACATTCTGGAATTATTCACATTTAAGGAATTATATTTTTGCCAAACATTATGAACAAAATGAAGTTTCTTAAGAAAAAGCCTCAGTTTATCATTTCCACATTACAACTTCCAGATCACAGAGTGTCTACAAAGGAACACATTTAGTCACAGATATCTGATAAAGGATTGAACTTTATGATCAAAATGACAAAGGTCAGGTTAAAAAAAAAAGACAAAAAGCAACAAAAACAAGACAAAATATTACAAAAACGAGACACAAAATGGCAAAAGAGCAATAAACAATCTAGTATTTTACTTTATGATCAACACAACTTGTCATGGTCTAGAAATATTTTTAAATTTTTGCTTTTACTAATTTACAATCTGCAGTTAATGTCTTCTCTGTAATTTTTACACTTTGAGGACCGGATTGGACCCTCTGGAGGACCACTT
This sequence comes from Acanthochromis polyacanthus, assembly GCF_021347895.1. Taxonomy (NCBI): domain Eukaryota; kingdom Metazoa; phylum Chordata; class Actinopteri; family Pomacentridae; genus Acanthochromis; species Acanthochromis polyacanthus. The sequence goes on along the minus strand of NC_067130.1, from coordinate 1,720,729 downwards.
TTGGACCACGGGCCTCATGTTGGACACCCCTGATCTAGTGTTTTGTTAATTCTCTCAGGATTCACTCACATTTGTACACTGGTTTAAGTATCAGCTTCTTTAAATATTGCCTCGCACACTCTTGTCTTGTTTTAAATGGTGTGAGAAAGTAGACACAGAAGTAAGGACATAAAGATGAGCCTCTGGGACCAAACCTCAGCATAATCTCCTTTCACCGGTGGAAGGAATCCTGTTTCACTTACAAAGGATGACGGTCACTTGTTCGCTCACACACAGTACGGCTGATTGAGTGTGTGTGTGTGTTTGTGTGTTTTCGGTGTGTGACTTGGCAAGATTTAACCCCGCTGCGGTCCTGAGAGGCTGATAGAGAGTTTTAAAGGGATTAGAAGAGGATTAGGGACCAACTGGGAGGGATTAGCCCCCCGACTCTTCTAGCTGCTCACATAGCGGTTAGCAGACACACGGCGTCTGCGACACACATGTGAACACAAATCTCCTCAACAAGTGTCGCACGATCCAAAAAGTGTTTTCTGCAGGGAGGGAAAAACGATGATGGATGGCTGAGTGTCGGCGTTACGGAGCAATGACATTTTTGAAGTTCAATGCGACTCACCGTGCACGCCGCAATCACATTAGGAAGCAATACAGAAGAGGTTCTCCTTGAAAATCATGCTTTTTTTTAATGTTATTTTACTTTACAATGCAGTCGTTTACGCTGCAAAACTTTTCTTTTAATTAACCTTTACTTATCCAGGAGAAATCCCTTTGAGATTAAGAAACTAGTTATAAAATTACACCGTTAAAACAGAATTAAAATACAAAAAAACAACAAATTTACTTGAATTTACAAGCAAATTATGAAAAACAAGTGCATGTTGTGGAAACGGCCTCGAGAACTCGCAGTTTAGATTTAAAAGCGCTCAGTGAGGTGAACTCAGTTAATTTCCAGTCTTTCTGCAACACACTCCAGGCAGAAGGTGCAGAACAAACAGAAGACTTTTTATCTAATTCAATACAAACACATGGAACTGAGTGAGCGAAGATCAGAACTTTTCTGTGCAGTTAAGGAGCAAATGTAGGTGGCAGTAGTCCAAGTATTGCATGTATATGAAAGCAAACTAATGATGGATCCTTTTGGTGGCTAAAGCTGCCGTCCCACCAAAGAGTAGAGCTCACAGTGGTGCGTCAACACTTTACAGTTCATAATAAACCTCAAAGAAGTGCGGTAAACAGTGTCAATCATTTAAAGACATTGAGCAGAAACATTCACTAAACGGCTCAACAAAGACAATAATCACATAAAACTTTTCTCTCCATCAGCTCCACCACTTTATTCTTTCACTTCTCAGTCTCAAAGTCAAATCTTTCTTTAACAGATGCATCTAAATACCAAAATTAGGTACATTTTGGGTTTTGTGTTGGTACGCACACATTCAGACAAAAAGGCCCTCCTGACCGCGTATTTACCAGAGCGCAGCCTCTTCCTTCAACAAGACAAATATTTGGTCCACAGCGTTCGCCACTCCTGTGTGTCTGTAGTGTGTGTGTATGTGTGTGTGTGTGTGTGTCGCTGGGCGGTTTTTCCGGGGGAAGCCAAATGGAGAAGAGTGATAGGCTGACGTACGGTGAGGTTCATCAAAGTCACGGCGTGCGACGGCGCTCATTTTTCATTGGCTGAGGGGTCCCGCACACCTGCAACCTGCAGCAGCGAGCCCACCTGGGTGAGAGAGGGCGAGAGAGGGAGGAATGAGTGGGAGGAGGGGGAGGAAGACGAGAACAAGAAACAAACAGGAGGAAGAATCGCTGGGAGAAACAAAGAGCACGAGGGAGGGAGACGGCGGGAGACACTGGTGGTTGGGACAGTTTGAACGACAGCGTTCTCCCTTTTACATTTCACACCCGGACGCTCCTCGCACTGCCGGGGGGAGGAGGCAGGGAGGAGGCAGGGAGGAGGCAGGGGGGAGGCAGGGGGAGGTGTGTGTGGTGTGGGTTGTTTTGCTCAAGGGAGAAAGATGGGGAGATACATTCTGAAGATGTTATTATTATACGTTTACCTTGTTTTGGACTCACAGGGGGACTAAAGAAAGACACACACAGAGCACACGTCCACCTACGTGCACCAGCACACACGTCCACCTACGTGCACCAGCACACACGTCCACCTACGTGCACCAGCACACACACACACACACACACACACACACACACACACACACACACACACACACACACACACACACACACACACACACACACACACAACCTGACGGACCTGCAGTCACACTCCGCTTCAAGTTCACTTTTCTGAATCAGTCGGGTCCAGAGGTAGACTCATGCATGTACTGTATGTCTCACATATTTTAACTTCAGTGGTATTTAGCAGATTCATGCACTTCTTTGTTTCTGTGACAGGCCTGTACAGCAGCTGTCATATCTGTAAATTTTACATAATACACTACCGTTTAAAAGTTTGGAGTCACTTAGAAATGTCCTTATTGTTGAAAGGATAAAAGCTTTTTCTAATGAAGATAGCATTGAATGAATGATAGTGTAGACATAGTTAATGTGGTAAATGACTATTGTAGCTGGAAATGTCTGTTTTTTAATGGAATATCTCCATAGGGGTACAGAGGAACATTTCCAGCAACCATCACTCCTGTGTTCTAATGCTACATTGTGTTAGCTAATGGTGCTGAAAGGCTCATTGATGGTTAGAAAACCCTTGTTCAGTTATGCTAGCACATGGATAAAAGTTGGAGTTTTCATGGAAAACATGGAATTGTCTGGGTTGACTCCAAACTTAAAACAAGTTTCATGAAAACTCTGAATAATTCTGTTTCTGAGGCAAAACTACCTCATTGAAAGGATTAAGATTTTCTATATGCTACACATTTCTCAAATTACATTTACAGCTTCTAATGACTGAGCGACATTTTGCAGTTATTAGAGAGGGAACATGTTTCTCTCTGTACTTCTGAAATAAGCTGCTGTTATATTTCAGTTGCTAATTTTGTTGCCTAAATGGTTTCATTTCATCACAGCTCAAGCTTCTCTTTTGGAGTTTTTGTCATTGTAGTCACCAATTTATTAGCTCAAATCTGGAGATCTTGTGACTTTGCTTTATAGATGCAAGAGCGGTCACAGGTTTTAAACAAATCACCAGGTCAGCAGAGCTTATTTTTAAGAGAAAACAAAAGCTACAGTAAAGCTGTTGCCCAAACTGTCTGAGGAAAACATCAAAAATGTATGTAAGAGAACAAGATCATTCCCTCTTCATTCCAGTTGAAGCTGCACACCACACACATTCCCACAGAGCAAGTGTCTGGCTGATGCAGTTCTTAGAAACTTTTCCCTTTTAATTGGACTACTGACTGCATCAGATTTTGATAATGCAAGAACTCATTTGAGTCGTTGAGAAAAAGACGTCTGACTGTCCAGTCCTGTTAGTAGAGCGTAGGGAAACCTAACACCTTTAGCATCGAGAGTTACTATTACCAACATTTTTGTGCTATTGTGCAATTCCTCCTTTACATAACCCGAGTAAACCGGTCTGGTTGTTGGCTGCTTCCTTGCTGGGTACAGTGTTAATAAAAGCCTAAGTTGGAATAAAGTGTAGTCCTTAACCAACACCTTACTGTCACTCCCTGAATATTCACAAATATCAATGTACTGTTACTGTTTGCAGTTAAATGCTTTTTCTATGTAAGTGGACTTAGATATTGAAAACATTCATCAGAAATAAGTCCATCCCATAGTTTGATGACGCATGCATCATATTACAGTAATTAAAGGGCGGAATGTTTCTTCAGCGTCCTTTTTTCACAACAAATTAAAAACCAATTCGGTGCCATCACTGTCTTATTTTAACAAAACACACTTTCCTGAGTTTTAAAAGCTTCATCAGATTAATCTTTAAAAACCTCAATAAATCAGCGCCACAGCCGCTCTGTGGATTCACCCAAAGACAGGACGGCACACCGAGAACAAATGCAAAAAAATATCTGACGGCAGAACTACATCTGGACAGATGAGGGCTGTCACATCTGGAATACATCACCAAACAAAATTAATATGTGAGCAGGTTTAAAAATTTTACAGCAAAAACTAAGTACTGACTTACAAAAAAAAAGACAAGAACGTGCCACCGATGACACCTGTAAGAGCTGACTGACTGAGGACTGTGTCCTTATACATGTGTAGTGTAGTTTATAGTGTCTGCACTGGTTTTGTCGGAGTTGTTGGTCTTCTTTGTCTACTTTTAGTGAAAAGCTAAACCAAGTACGGGAGTTAAAAATGAGCTTAAAGCTATACATTCTATAGGTAAGACATCAGATGTGTTCCATGTTAATGGCATGGACCCTGATCAAACAAATAAATACATAAAATAAATGAAACGCTGACATTAATTCATTGTGTGTGTGTGTGTGTGTGTGTGTGGTGATGGCGGGGTGTCACCTGCAGCACATTGGGGTCATCATAACCGTGTGATGTCCATCGCACCTGTCAACACACGTTTGATTGTACACACACTTCGCCGTTGCCCGCGGCGATAGAAACCCTGCGTCCGTCCGCTGTACTACACGCTATACTGGAGCCATCACTCAGCCACTGTCACACAGAAACACACACACGCACGCAGGTACAGACTCGTACGAATAGACTCAGTGTGACACAAACACATACTCAACACACACACGGTCCAGCACACACACGTATCGCTGACACACTCCCTGCTGCTTGGGTTCAAGCATACACACTCTCACTCACTCAAAACAGACAGCTTACACTGGAAATGAAGCTAATCCATCACCTGGAACACACACACACACACACACACACACACACACACACACACACACACACACTCGGCAGGCGTCGTCACCTTCACAGCTCACCTGCTATCATTGTGGCATCCATGCCTGCTGGACACTGGAGCTGCTGTGATAAATTCATAGACGCACACACAGCCATGCATGCAGGTGAATTCATGTCCAGACACATAAAACATGTAGTCTGTGTGAAGTTCACGACACACGTGGTGAAAAAACTACACGACTTACAGAAAAAATAAACAAACTGTGGTTCAACTTTTATTTTCTTAACACAGACCTACATACTCAAACAGGTTTTCTTTTTAAAGTCTCACTTGATTTTTAAGAGAAGTTCAACTTTATTGGTCCTTTGCTAGGAAAATTCACAGTTTCTATGCACTGTGGAGCCTTTTATATACTTATCAAGTCAAAAAATATAATCTTGGAGGAAAAACCAATGCGCAAAAGCAAGGAAACTGCAAGATGAAGAGTTTTTACCATAATACTATAATACTACGGATGTCCGATATGCCGATATTGTCCAACTCTCAACTTCCAATTCCAGTATCAACTGATACCGATATCTGTGGGCTATATAACTAATTTTAGGTAGCGTCACATATCTCCACATCATGCCTCATTTTATTGTGACGCCCCATTGGATGCATTCTCAAATGCAACAAGGCTTTCAGATGTAAACATCGTCTGTTCAAAATAAGATTTTTATCAGTTTTCATGATAGGTAAAAAACCGATAACGATATTGACCGATATTGAATTTTTATGCCAATATCGGGCTGATATTATGGGACATCCCTACGAAATAGTAATGCTAATACATAATAATATTATCATTACTCGTAATACATAATAAAGTGGTGGAGGGACTATTGAGCCTTTTAGATTGAGATTTTACTTAGGCAAAAATTTAAAAAATGCGTTTACCAGTAAGTCATACATTCAAACTTTCACTTGAAGGATACACTCAGGTTTATTTTAAATAATACAGTGTGCCACACACATTATTTTTTGGGTCGTTGGACACTGCAAAGTTCTAAAATGTAGTGAAATAGAAGTTTACATCAATCTCATTTCAATATGCTAAAGTAAAAGGTACTTAACTGAAGTATTTGCTGAACTGTGTGGAGTTAATTTCACTACCAAAGCACAGGTGTAATGAATATGCATGGAAGCGTTTCGTTGTTGTCCTGCAGGCCTGCAGGCATTTGGACATCTAAATGGAACAGATCTATTGCTAATGTTATTAGCTTCACCTGTGCTCCTCTCTCTGTGATAAAGTCGAAAGGTATCTCCTTTCCAGAACAGCCTATTATTCATTCAAATGAAAACGCTTTCACAGCTACAACCACAGCTATGACTGATGCAAAACCCACACCAAAATCATCCCCCCAAAACAGCAACAAGAACACAGAATTCCTCAGAGAATCACTGGTGTGCATGTATGACAAATGCTGGCCGGCAGCGCTGCAGTCTGGTCCAGCAGCCCGCTGAAGGCTACGGCGCTGTCGTTTCATGGCTCTCTTGTTACTGGGCTGTAAATTCAGCGGATGGCTCCTGTCTCTGCGTATCGATCCGCTCCGTCACCTTGAACCTCCGTATTGACACATGGGGCGACGCTGAGCGGGGAAAAGCGGCAATTTACCGACCCTCAATTATGACATTCATAGATGATGTCACAACAGGGGCACGGGGCTTCGACACACACACACACACACACACACACACACACACACACACACACACACACACACACACACACACACACACAGAGTTCATCGAGGGATTGAATCAATTTGTTTGAGCTTTGTGCACCAAAACACACACTCAAACACACACCGAGCAAAAGCTTTCCATCCTAAACGGCATTTAATGGCACCCTGTGTGCTTGTGTGGGATTTTTGTGTCTCCTCACACACACACACACACACACACACACACACACACACACACACACACACACACACCGAGTGTCTCCGGGTGTGTGTGCATGTGTGCGCATCACCTCTGACAGCCGTTCTAATGTCTGCTGTCCTTTCATTCCCCAGACAGATGGTTCACTGGACCATGTCATTAGCAGAATACAGTCGGCCATTATAATGTCATATTCAATACTACGTATTAGTAAGATAGCATGAGGCCAAACATCTCCCCGCTGAAACCTCCACACGTGTCGTCCACTAACTTCCAGCGTGGCACTTAAAGTCGTATAATTACTGTGCAATAGTTGCTCCAGACATTTTTAAGCCCTCCGTTTTGTGTTGTTTGCGTGCAGCTGATTATGGAGCCGTATTGAACTGCAGCCCGGAGCTCAATCAGTCAGATTTGTGACGGGGAAAATCTCTGTAGGGAAACCTGAAGAAGAAATTGTGTCCATTTCCTCAGCAGTAACCATGAACTGTTGGTGTCCTTGAGCAATGAGCAGCATTACTGCTCTGGTGGAGTTCAGAAGCTTCTCCCTGTAGAAGCAGATTGTAAATGCACGATGCTGGAGTTTAGGCCCCTCAGAGTGAATTTAATACTTCTAGACATTATAAAGACATGCTGAGTGTCTTTAATATAGGGTTATACTTACAGATAATAGTATACTGCAAATGGCAATAAGGGACGACTTTAGCAATGAATGTAAATAATCAGTTTTTTTACTGACAGAACACGGAGATCCTGCAAACTAAATTAACTCTGTATTAACAATAACCGTCATTTTTAAAGCAAAAATAATTTAAAAAAAAAAGAACTCATTTCTTGGTTGATCTCTCACAGTGTTTAATTCATTGGTTCATAGCAAGGTTTGGGTATTTAGAGTTGAAAGCACAAAAATAAATGTCTAAACCAGAGGTGTCCAACATGAGGCCCGTGGTCCAAAAGTGGTCCTCCAGAGGTCCTCAATCCGGTCCTCAACGTGTAAAAATTACAGAGAAGACATTAACTGCAGATTGTAAATTAGTAAAACTATACATTTAAAATAATTTCTAGACCATGACAAGTTGTTTTCATCATGAAGTGAAATACTAGATTGCTCATTGTTCTTTTGTCATTTTGTGTCTAATTTTTGTACAGTTTTGTCTTATTTGTTGTTTCTTTGTCCAACTTTTGTCGTTTGTCCCATGTTTTTGTCATTTTGTGTCTCATTTTTGTTGTTTTGTGTCTCATTTTTGTCTCCAAGTGTTATTTGTCTTAGTTTTGTCATTTTTTGTTTTGCTTTACTTGTTGTTTTGTGTATTATTTTTGTCATTTTGTGGGTTTTTTTTGTCTTGCTTGTGTTTACGTTTTGTCATTTTGTTTTTTGCTTTTGTAATTTTTTGTCTTGTTTGTGTCATTTGTCCATTTTTTGGTAGCTTTGTAATTTTTTTGTAGAATTTTTAATCTCTTTTTTGGATTGTTTTGCGTTCTTTGTCTCACTTTTGTCATTTTTTCTCTCTTCTGTCTCATTTTTGTCATTTTGTGTTTTGCTTTTTTGTTGGTTGGTGCGTCGTTTTGTCTCGCTTATGTTTTTTGTCCATTTTTTTGCCCTTAGTAACTTTTTGTCTTCTTTGTGTTTTCCTCGTTTCATGTTGTTTTTCTAATATTTTGTCTTGTTTTTGGTGGGGTATTTTTTGTCTTTTTTTGTCTGTCATCTTGATCATAAAGTAAAATACTAAATTGTTCAGTTCCAGATATCTGTGATTAAAATGTGGAGTTGTGGTTATTTATCAGTTATCTTGCTGTGGTTTTACTGGTTTTACTGGTCCGGTCCACGGTAGATCAGTCTGGACTGAATGTGGAACCTGAACTATGAGGAGTTTGACTCTCCTGGTCTAAACCAATCTTTACTGTAAATTTCTAGCACAGCATGTTCTGTGATCTGCTTAGAAGTGTAGAGCTGAAATTTGCAACCAATTAATCAATTAGTTTACTGACATCCTATAACAGCATCAACACCAATAAAGTATTCAAGCTTGTGGTTGTTTTTTAAAGCAAAAATAAAACAAAATATCCCACACACAAAGCTCTACTTCAAAGGGTCTTTAAAGCTGAAAGCACATCGCTCATTTATGGTCTGTCATATTTCCAAAAAGAGTAAATGGTTCTTTCAATGATCCAGCTCTGGGTCCTGACCTTCACGTGGAGTGCGCTGCTATATTACATTACAAATGGATTTCAGATTGAAGCCATATCAGATGTCACATATCTGATTCTGAAGTAGTGGCCAGGGGCCGCCCAGCCATCGTTAATACTGTATTCACAATCCATTGATGAGATCATGAAGAATCGTGTGTGTTTGCCCTCCTTTGACTCACCCCTGCATGTACCGACACTCATAAATACGTACACAGAAACAGACACGCTCCCCAGGGCCTGATGCTCTCAGTGCTGACCGCTGAGGATGTGGGTCAGAATCAGAGAGCAAAGACAGAGAGGGGCTCTTAACGGGCCACACAGATGGGCCACAGTCGCACACAGACACACTCTGGGAGGTCAGGGTTCACCTGGAGGAGCTCTGGTCACTGTCCATTTATCAGTTTTATTACCGGTGGACAAACGGGGAGAGTCGATGGGAGGCGCAGGATGATGTGGAACTGGAAAGAGGCAGACGAGGAAAGAGTCCTGAGACAGACTCTGCCATAAATATGATATAATTATGATGAAACTAATCAAATTTATTCCTCTAAATACATTTTTGAAAGCCGGTCACGCAGTTAGATTTCTTTTTTTCGGTCTCGAGTCAGGAAAATCTGAAAGTGAATCGTTTTACAAGGCACTTTTTTCCACTGAAAGCATCTGTGTGCAGCTTTGTACTTTAAAAATATGACCGAAGTTGTTATGAGTTTGAAAGAAAAGCTCCAAACATTTCTAGTTAAAGTACAGTATGTCAAGCTCATTTTAGTTCAGGTTCTACAGTCAGTCCAGGTTGATCTCCAGTGGGCTGGGCCAGTAAAAGCTCAGCATAATAACCTATAAATAATCAGAACTCCACATTTTAATCACAGGTATCTGGAACCGAACAATATAGTATTTTAGTTTATGATCAAAATGACAGTCAGACAAAAAAAGACAAAGAATACCCCATCAAAAGCAGGACAAAATGTTACAAAAACGAGACACAAAGCGACAAAAACGAGGAAAGAAAGACAAAATATGACACACATGACACGAAACAGAACAAAAAACACAAAAAAATGACAAAAAAGTTACTAAGCGACAAAAGAATGGACAAAACATAAGCGACACAAAAAACACAAAAGGACAGAAACAACACACAAAACAATGAATAAAGCAAAACAGAAAATGAGAAAAATGAGAAAAAATGACAGAAATGAGAAAAAAGTACAAAAAATGAGACATGAAACCAAACAAAAAAGACACTAAAATTTCAACCAAAAAAAGTTACAAAGTAACAAAAAATGGACAGTTGACAAAAATGGGAGAAAAAATGACACAAATAAGACAGAAAAGCGACAAAAAGTAGACAACACAAGCGAGACAAAACACAAAACGAGAAACAATACACAAAACAACAAATAAAGCAAAGCAAAAAATGACAAAAATAAGACAAAAATACAAGTGATATTAAAAGGAAACACAAAACGACAAAAACAAGAAACAAAATGACAAAAACATGAGACAAACGACAAAAGTCAGACAAAAACGAGAGAAAATATTAAATGAGACACAAAATGATAAAAGAACAATCTAGTATTTTACTTTCTGATCCAAACAACTTGTCATGGTCTAGAAATAATTTTAAATTTATAGTTTAACTAATTTAACAATCTGCAGTTAATGTCTTCTCTGTAATTTTTACACTTTGAGGGCCGGATTGGACCCTCTGGAGGACCGCTTTTGGACCACGGGCCTCATGTTGGACACCCCTGGTATAACTGAACCTGGCATCTGCAACATTGTGCGTTATCCTAAATAAACAACTGTGTGATAAAATATATAGAGAAGAACTTTAAGTCATGGTTTATTAGAGCATTTGGCCTTCAGATTGTCCTGAATGTATTTACGGTCAGAATAAGGTCTCTAAGTGTGTGTTTCTGTGTGTTTCTGTGTGTGTCTCCCCTTCTTTCCTGGTGTTTTTCCCATGGGATCACGGCTGCCATTTTGTCCTGTCACTCCCCTGTGCTTTTTTTTTCCTCCCCCTCTTTGCCTGTCCAATAATGACAGTTTAATTTGCCAGCCAATTACACCTGAGCGGTATTTAAATGAGCCAATCAGGACTCCTGACAGGATGACTAGTTGCTCCAGTTAGCACTCGGAAGCAGAGGTCGATTAACTCTCCGACTCGCTCAGTGATACTGTTTGCTCTGTTTGGAGACTTTATCAACTCCAGTCTTATGGATAACAAAAAATGATGACAGGAAAACATTAGCCAGTTGTGCATTTCCGTTATTATTTAGTGTGGTTTGCAGAATTTCTGAGGAAAGGGAAGAAATATGGAGTAAAATTGGAAAAAAAAAAAAAAGCACAACACGGTGAAACAAAAGGAAGAGAGATTGGCAGCGGTTGATCCTAATCCTCTCTTGGCCTGTGTTTAAATAACGTCTAAGCATCTTATCCTGCTCATTTATGTGATGGAGGACTTAAACGCTGCTTCATTCACTTCTCAAGGCCTCGGATGTGTTTGTGTGAGTAAATGAGCTCTTTTTCTGGCGGTACATTTGCATAAAATGTATGTATTTTTTGTATTTACAGTACGGAAGTGACTTTTCATGACTGAGTGTGCTCTCATTGATTAAACAGCCTCTTTGTTCTGCTTCCTGCCTTCCCAAGGTCCCCTCCAATAAGCGTAACTACCTCCTGACCGCACAATAGCTGTAGCTGTGCTTTTTAATACCAAGCGATGGTAAGTAAAAATAACCTGAGTCTAATATCTTCGGATTAAATACATCTTTTACAGCCTGGCTTTGTCCTGCTGTGCTGCTTTAAGCTTCCCTCACAGACACAAACCAAACTATACTTAAAAATATTAAATGCAGCTTTAAGGATTTGCAAATTGCACTTTTAAATATGTGACCTGACCTGTGAATCTTTATGGCACCCTGGAAAAATTACTCTGCTTGATGAGTACGTAAAAATATCGACTGATTGAAGCCTACAGCGAGCCGTCAAACCTGCAGGAAGAGCCTGTTTTAGTTTGATCTCCAGTGGACCGGACCAGTAAAACCACAGCATAATAACCTAGAAATAACCACAACTCCACATTTTAATCACAGCTATCTGGAAATGAACAATCCAGTATTTTACTTTATGATCAAAACAAAAGTCAGATAAAAAAAATACCTCACCAAAAGCAAGACAAAAAGTACAAAAACGAGACACAAAACGACAAAAACGAGAAAAAAATGGCACGACGCAAAACAAAGAAGAGAAAAAAAATTAGACAAAAAAATTACAAAATGACAAAAAATGGACAAACAACATTAGCGAGACAAAAAACACAAAACGACAAAAACGATGCAGCAAACAATGAATTAAGCAAAATACCAAAAATGACAGAAGTGAGAAAAAATGATATAAAGAAAAATCGACAAGCAACACAAAACAAAACGAGACTAAAAATTTGACAAAAAAGCAGCAAAACCAGGACAAAAAATGACAAAAGTAAGAAACAAAATGACAAAAAATAAGAAAAAAATACAAGTAAGACAAAAACGAAACACAAAATGACAAAAACACGACAAAATCTGACAAAAAATGAGACACAAAATTACAATCGAACAAAGAACAATCTAGTATTTTACTTTATGATCCAAACATCTTGTCATGGTCTAGAAATGATTTTAAATTTATAGTTTTACTAATTTACAATCTGCAGTTAATGTCTTCTCTGTAATTTTTACACTTTGAGGACCGGATTGGACCCTCTGGAGGACCACTTTTGGACCACGGGCCTCATGTTGGACACCCCTGATGTAGCAGGTTGATCCATCAGTTTATGATGAACGCTTAGTGATTTGTGCCGTTTTGTTTAATTTAAGCTTAAACTGAAACAGCGTACTTCATTATACTTCACTCACAGCGAGCAAATGAATCCAAAAACGAAAGGAATGACGTAAGAAACAAAAGATTCTAGAAATGTGTAAACAGATGAAAGAGACAGCGGGGAAATCAGATGGTTTACGCTTTATCTGTTTGTTAATTATTTCTCCTGTTAATTTCCTGTTTGTATTTAGATCCTTGTGTTAATACTGTTCATCTGAGATTCATACTAATAAAAAAAAAAGCAGGATGGGAAGCGTGGAAGTTGAGAGTAAAAGATCAAGAAAGAGAGAAAGGTGGTTAATTAGCGTCAGGTGGAGGAGATGCGAGGAGGATACGGGAGGATTCTGGCAGCGGTCCAGTCGTCACGCTGAATAAATGATTTGACTCTCTTATCAAACTGTGGGTTAAAGACTGGAGTGCACGGCCACAGAGGAAAGCAGCGTTGTTCTGTAACGACGTCTGGACATCTCCGAGTCACAGGCCTGCACAGAAACCACAAACGCACCTGCAGCAAAGCATGCTGGGCTTTTCAAGAGCGAGAGCAACCCTGCTGAGCTTCTGACAGCATCCTCCATTAACTCCATCACACACAAATATAGGTCTGATTCTGTTTATATAGCAGGACAGAAGAGCAGGAGAAGAGGGATAGAAGCTGAGAGGAAAAGGAAGAAGGGGAATGAGATGGGAGAGAAGAAGAAAGGCCAGAAGAAAAAGGAAAGAAGGATGAGAAATAGTGTGGAAAGGAAGGTGACAAGAAAGCAGAAGAGACAGAGAAAGAAGAAGAAAGGAAAGGCAGAAGAGAGAACATAGAAGGAAAGAGGAAAGGAAACGAGATAAGAAGAAAGGGGGAAGAAAATGTAGAAACAAAGAAGGCAAACACTGTCAATGAGGAATAAACTGAGAAGAGAAGAGGAAAGAAAGCAAAAGGAAATGAAACAAAATTACAGGAAAGACTTAAAGAAAATGAGAGAAGTGATGAGAGGAAAGTAAACAAAGTAAAATGAGAAGAGAAGCGAGGGAATAACTGCAAAGGGAAGACAGTAAAAGGAAGAGAAGACGAGCAGCGAAGATGACGGAGTGCATCAAACGTCTCGTCTTTGTTTGTGCTCCGTCTGTGTCGGCGCGAACAAAACGAGCATCAGCAGCTCAGTTAGTTAGTTAGTTAGTTAGCAGGGGAATCGGCGAGTACTTAGGCCCAATTATCCACTAAATCTGCCTCTCTCTCTAAATGAGATTATTGCCACACACAGAAGCTGTGGCTCCCATTGGGTTCCATTAACTTTGATTACTCCTCATTATTTACTTACAGCTCTGCCACTGTTATTGCTTTCAGTCACACGCACACATGTACAGGAGAAGACGAGGGGGGTCGATGTAAACAGGGAAGAGCACGCCCAGAATTATATGCAAACACATGTAAAGACTAAGGAGGACAATGAAAGCACAAAGTGTGAGTAATAAAGAGTGATATTACAGTTTTGTGGGCTGAAAAGATAAGTTCTGAGAAAAGCAAATCGAATCTAGACAAAAACAAGTCTGCAGAGAGCAGAGATTTGTGTGTCAATGGGAATGAAAGGAGGGATTTAAAGCAAAAGAAAATGACTGTTTACACAGACAGACGAAGTGAACCGTCAAACCCTGCCATGAACATTTCATTTCATCGCACACATGCTGTTAATACAGTTTTAGAGGGAATAGCACCAAGCAGAGGAAGAGACAGAGCCAAAGATGAAGAGGGAAAGAAGGTGAAGAAGAATTTGAGTCCTCATGGAGGAAAACACAAATAAATGGATTCAAGCACAAATTATTCCCGATACATGGGAGTAAAAATGGGAAAAAAAAGTCAGCAGCTTGATTTTTACATGAATAAAACCTCCCTGCATCCGTAGCAACACAGGAATCTTCATCCAAGGCCAGCTGCACATCAATTTGTTTATGTGTTGTGCTTGGATTTCTTTCCGATTAAAGGTGCCATATTTGCACAATTCTGTTTTCCATTGTTTTAGATTGACCTGCATCTAGAGACTCACGAGATACAAGAAAAGCCCATCCCTGTGTGGCTTTCTTTTCCCCGTGGATCAGAAAATGTGTCCATGAACGAGTCGTTCAGGGGTTGCAGCTTGCGATGATGTCACTACGGGACAAGCCCCGCCCCATGTTGGCTCCTCCTCCTTGTTGTTACTGAACAGAGCAGATGCAGAGAGATGTTAATCTGTGGCTGTTCTCCTGAAAGGTGTCTGGAAAAACTGCAAATCACTTTGATTTGAAGCCAAGAATAGTAAAACAGCTCATCTGGAACAAGACTAAAACCAGGAATTTTTTAGGCAGAACAACATATAATTACGAGACTTTTTGTTTCATAGTCGACATTTGTGTTGTTTTCAGACCTAAAACCAACATGCCGTCTATAACCAAACACCACATGGCATTTTAGAGAAAGATTCTTCTAAATATTATGTATACAACCGAGTTAAATTGAAATGTAAAGTTATTTTGAAAGATCTTGCAGTAAACCTGTTGACTAATTTATATTAAATAAGTCACAAAGCCTTGGAGTCTTCCAGTCTTTTCTTCAGGAGGAAATGACATCATGTGGAGCAGGTCATGTGATCTGGAATTAACACACTTCCTGGAGAGGATTTTTTGGAACGGGGAACTTAGTGGAAAGGGATTTAATTTGTTATTTTCCATATAAAATTTGGTATATTGGCAAAAAAGAAATATCTGTCATGATTATCTCAACTTAATAAAAAGAACTATTTGTGATTCAGCTCATTTTATTATTGTTTAGCTCATTAGAAGGTGGTTGGTGTTAAATTCAGAACTTTATTTAGTTCATATTATAGTGATATCCAGTCATTTTTATTAATAAGAGATTGTTTCCATGGTAAATAATTATGGAATTTGTAAAGACATGATCATAATGAACATAAAAACATTAGTTTTTTTCTTTACTTTTAATAAAAATGTATGCAGATGTATCCCATGGACTTCAGAAGTCCCTCAGTTATAGATTGATCCGAACAAGTTTAATTTCAGTTTGGATCTTTTCTTGTCATTTTGGATAATTTTTGTGTCTTTGGGATAATTTTCGAGTCGTTTAGGACAAATTTCATGTCATTGTCGACTAATTTTCCATAATTATGGATCATTTCCTAGTCATTCTAGACGAGTCAATATATAATTGCGGACTTTTTTAATATTAGTTGACATTTTGGTGATATCCAGTAGTTTTTTACTAATAAGTGATTGTTTCCATATTAAATAATGGAATTTGTAAAGGCGTGATCATAATGAAAATAAAAAACGTTGTTTTTTTACTGTTAATAAAAATGTATAAAGATATATCCCATGGACTTCAGAGGTCCCTCAGTTATATGGTGCTGAATTTAGAAATATACATTCTGGGGAGATGGGATTTGTTAAAAATGGGTGAAATATGTGGCAAACAGCAATTATAAAGTGAAAAGTGTTCCATTTTTACCTCTGACTCAGGAGTTTCTGTTTCCCACCAACATATGACTGCAAAAAGTGGCATCAGTGTTCTGAATGAGCTCTATGAACGGCTTGAGTGAAGATTTTGTCAAAATGTGCTGCTAAATGTCTCATTCTTTTGTCAGTGCTCATGTGAGTTTTGGGAGGCATTTCCAAATAATGTCGTCCTGCTGCTGGAACAAACTGCTCATATCCAAAGTATGTTTTGTTATTACGTTGGGAGGGTTAGCTGGTAATATAATGAAAGGCAGAATTCTATCATATGCATCTTCAGTTGGACCAGATTACAGGTTAAACGTACTGTCCCTGATCCCTGTGGGAAAACCGAATGGGATGGGAAATGGGGTGGAAGAAAATAGGAATAGAAAATATGTACTTTTTTTATTATTTGCATTATTATCACAATAAAAAAGTCTGTCTCTAACGTCTAATGTTTTCCTGAATCAAATGTCTGCTTTAATAAGTTTTTTTTACTGTTTTTTTTTTTTAAGGTGGATACTGAAAAGAAAAATGCAAAAACAAAAGAAGAGGCTTCAGATTCCAGTCAACCCCTGAGCTAACATTAGCAGCACTCCTGTTTTTAAGGAGACCTTCTCCACATGAGAACCCCTCCCTCAAACATCTACTGTAGAGAGAAAACTAGTTTGTTTGGTGACTGGAGAGCTGTTCTCTTGTTGTTTTGGGGTTTTGCCGAGCGCTCACGGCACACACCACTCCAGTGTCACTCTGAGCTGCCATGAAGGCCAAATCACCGGGGCATGAGTGTGTGTGAATGTGTTTTGGCGTAGCGTGTGTGTGTGTGTGTGTGTGTGTGAAGCCTATTACCACATCGTCACCGAGGGATCACAGCTGTTTTGCCTCCGAACTTTCTGATGGCAACAAGAGAGAAAACTACACCAAAAGCCAGAAGAGGGGAAAAAAGAGAAGAAAAAAATGAGGGGGAAAGAACTCAGCTCTAAGGCCTAATTTCACCGACATTGTCCCTCGCCTAATTGCAAAATCCCTCCGTCTCCCTTTCCCTCCCTTTCGTGCGGCTCTGTGGCGCTCCAAGGTAAAAAAGAAGTCGGGTTCTAATTTCATTTTGGTTTGTCTTAGGACAACTCTTAGATGTTTAATTCTATCCCAATTTCATGTAATCAGGCGAAAGACTTCCCTAGAGGGAGGGCATCGCAGGCCAGGGCCAGCCGTGTGCTATTTGCAAATGTAATTGGTTCACCTTTATTCTGCTCTCTCTGACGTTCAGGCTGTCTTTTCTCTCACTCATTTATCCCCCATTATCTTCACATCCTTCCTTCTCTTTCCCTCTTTTTTTTTCCAGTTGCCCCACCATCTCCTTTTCCTTCCCATCTCCTTCCTCCCCTCCTCCCCCGTCCCTCCTCCCCCGTCCCTCCCCTCCCCTCTAGGCGAAACCAATGTGGTTGTTATTGTGATTTCATATTTTCTTCTCATTCCTGCCTCTGCAGCCTCTGGACATTGACTACAAAATCCATTATCATTTGTATATTTTAATTATGCAAATGAGGATAGCTCAGCTGGCCTGTTGGAGGCTGCAGGGGAGAAAGCAGGAACTCCATTGCGGGTGATTACAATTCATCCGCTCGTCTCGCTTTAATTGTAACAAGCTAATTACCTTGTTTCCATTTAGTTTGAACAATGCCAAAAAGAAAAGGGAACAGTGATAGCTTTGGCTAACTCACGTGGCAACGCTAGCTGACAGGCACGGAAGGGAGGAGGAGGGGGATGAGAGAAAGGAAACGAAGGAAGGATTAAAGACGGCAGTTTATAAACTCAGTCATCGCATTGAAATGAATGAGATCGTTCAGTCATTCAGGGCTAATGTTGGCATGTATGACATTTTCATATGCAGCAGCACATGCAGAGGGATGCATTTGAACAAGACTGACATGGTGTTAGGAGGAAAAAGAAACGCTATTTTAAAGAAATCATGTTAACCAAATCCCTCTATTTAATCCTGTGTTCCTGTGTCATTTGAATCTGTATGGCAATGCACAGCCAGGTCAAACTGTAACTGAGGGACTTTTGAAGTCCATGGGACATATCTGCATACATTTTTATTGAAAGTAAGAAAGACTAATGTGTTTTATGTTCATTATGATCATATTCCGTCGTTATTTAATATGGAAACAATCACCTATTAATAAAAAATAACTGGATATCACTAAAATATCAACTAAATAAACGTCTGAATTTAACACCAACCACCTTCTAATGAGCTAAACAATAATAAAATGAGCTGATTCAGAAATACAGTAGTTTGGATTGTGTTCTTTTTTTTTATTAAGTTGAGATGATCATGACAGATATTTGCGAGTTACTACACCTACTACAGCCAACATTCATCTTCCCTGGATGTCAGAAGGGTTAGATGAGGAAAATGTGGGTTGATTTTGTGAACAGACACACTAAAGTAGAGCTGAGGGTGATTTTCCTTAGACTGAATTTTGAAAACAGCTGTAACCACTGTGTCTGAAAGAGAAAGTGTGGAGGTGTCCTAAACCCGCATTATTTCTAACAGCCAGCAGGGGGCGACTTCTCTGTGTAGAAGTCTAGAGATTCTAACCCTACTTCTGTCTTCATTTGTTACCTCAGCAAACATTTCTCACTAGAGTTCGTGATCTCGCTCACTAGTTTCAAGATTTTTTGAATACAGAAGGATTTACATTTGGTCCCATCCAGAGCTTACTCAAACTTTTACTTAAAATCCCAACCAGGGATGGGAGTTTAAAATTAGCTCAGTGCTATACACACTATATGTAATGCATCAGTTACATGTAGGCTTGTTAAGGCTTGGAGTTAATGTCAATTCATCACATAAAAGGAGCTACAGTAGCTGTATACGCAAATCAGCAATCTAATGGTAAGTAAATGATGAGCAAATAATATGTAGAGTGAATAAAACTTACATACTCTACCTCCTTTTCGTCGGTCAGAAAGTTTTTCATCAATCGTGTTGGTGAAAACAGCAACTCCCATGATCCCACGCTCATTCATGATGTCATCAAACTGTCTTCTGTCATTCTTTGTGGACTGAGACACCACTGGAGGCAGAAATTACTGAGTGTCTTTACATGTACTCCTCTAAATAAGCCAGCATGCACAATGAATCTGAGAAGAAGGATGGAAGAACGGGAAAAAGAAACGTTCTCAGAGAACAAAGGCTTCCGTCCTGGACTTCCAGAGGTTGTTTTTTTTAATCCCCCTACATGAGACCAAGTTTGTGTTTCTGCCAGAGGTGTTCAGTCTCATGTTCACTCCGTTCAGAGGTTTCTCACTGAAATGAGTCCAGGGCTTCTGGGGATCAAGACCAGGCCTCAGCTGAACAAGATCTCATTATCTCTCCCTCACACAGACCCGTGCACACACATACGGAGGCACATACTGTACAAAGACATATGTATTCACACATGTACACACTGTCACGCCACAATGAGCAGCGTGTCACAGTGAGGGACCCTGAATGTGTGTCATTGTGAACAAGACGCTGAGGTATATCACAGATTTAAAGGAGATCATACATTTTGCTGCAGGAGCTAAAGGCCCGGCTTGTTCGTGCACAGTGTCTCCTTCCTGTTTTCAATCCTGTGTGATATTTATTTCTTATACCTTTGTGCACATATAGACATGAACATCTGCATAAAGTATACAGGTGGAAATGCCCAGTGATGTTCTCATAGGTGCACAAAAAACATATCAAAAGACGCTTTTCTCCTTCAAAATACCAGGATTCGTTCCGCTCACATGCACACGTAGGGTTTACTATCCTTTAATTCATTATTGTAGAAATGCAGGAAGACACACAGTCATCAGTCTGCGTCTGATCAGACATTTATCCTTTCTGCTCTCTCCACCAGGCAGACCGGCAAACTCCTCTCACCAACTTCCACGTTCTCCATGCCCACCTACTTTGCGGTGCCATCAGGGAGAGACTTGAAAGGTATTTGAAACTGTCTTCCTTAATCATTTCCCGGATCCCGTAGGACACTTTGTGACGTGACGGAGGAAGGACGGAGAGGGGAGGGAGGGAGAAAGTGATGTCACCCGTCAGTCAAGTCTTCTCTTTCGGGTTCACATCCGGTGACACGAATGCATCGAATGACAGACTGAGAAAATCAACCATTGCTCCAGTTTTGTTACGAAAATACTTGAATGTTTTGGGATTTTTTCTAACCAAGAGAAACAAAATATGTGTGACAAAAACATATTTTTAGCTCCAGTTCTAATCCTTTAGCGGTAAGATCTAAACTGGGTCATGGATCTCTTTCTACCATCACCATCCTTCCCTCCTAATCTGTGACATAAGTGATGTTTTATAATGGCAGTAATTGCGAGAAAAGTTCAATAATTTTTCCTTTTGGTCTTTTATGTCAGTGTCTCTGCTTCTTGATGCATTTTTCTGCAGGCACATTTGAACAAAACACTCAAATGAAGTCCTCATTTTGTGACTCACTGGTGAACAGTTTCTAAAGGGTTTCCCTTTGACATATTTGAATGTGGAGCAGTTTTTACTTGTGACTTTTTTTTAGAGGGAACTTCTGTAGGAATCTCACAAGACAAAAAAAAACACCAAAGTAGAACACCAAACCTGTAGAGGCTAAGCCAAAGCTTGAAGCCCCTGAAATGCTTCACCAGAAAAGTTGACACGCCGCCAAACTTTACCGCATCTGATGAAGAGAGCCGAGACAAATGCTTGCGCTCCAATAATCTGTGCATTTATTCCTCAAACAGTTGTAGTCCAACATTCTTCATCTAAAACAAACAATTCATCCTTACAAGCTTTCTCAGCGGCTTCTTCAGCGATTAAAACTGTTTTACCTTCTGGCTGGAACACCTGCCCAGAGAAAGATTGGTTCTTCTTTGTAAAATCGTGTGCTCATTGGCTCCTGCAACACCAGATGCTTCACTTTTGCTGGGCGGAGAAAAGAGCATTACATGGGACCACCATGGAGGATGTTAGGTGTTAACTTTAACTTGTAAATGATTCCTGTGATGTGGAATGGATGCTCTCTGGTGGTGAAGGGGCTTCAGCTAGCGTTGGAGATACCACTGGAACCTACTCTCGTCACTGAAATGAAATAAAAATGTTTGGGTTTTTTTAAATTCTCAGTAATAATGTTGCTTTGCATTGAGTCACGCCAGGGTTGGAACTTGTCCCACGATCTGTTTTGATGTTCAAACACAGAACCTCTACTCAGGATTACATTGCTGCTAACTCCACACAATGGAGAGTGAAGAAGTTGGGAAATAAAGCCAGCATCTCCAAGTGTGAGGCCAGAAATGAGTGTTTCAGGCATCCAGAGTGAAGTAGTATCTTGGAGTTGCTTGCAATGTTAAAATACAAATGGAGCTCTGGAGCATGAGATTGGCAGGTTAGCCATTAGACTTAGCAGTCACAGTGAAGATACTAAAGCTGATCTGAGTTCACTTTCGGTCTGTCACCTGTGGCCGTGAGCTCTGTAGTAACTGAAGGAACAGGATCACTTACTGTACAGAGCAGATAAGCCAGCTGGAGTAATCACAGTACATGTGATCTTGACAAAAATGTTATGCTTTTTTTTTTTAACTTTCAAGTGGAAAATGGTCAGCTTTAACTGAACATTTTAAATTACAACAGGAACATACTCTGTGTTCTTATCAGTGCCTTTAAAAAGCAGCTGCTGTTAAACACCATCACACGAGCTGCAAAAAATGTTAATCCTACTGTAATTCTGAAGCCCTACAGTATGTCACACAACAATAAGAGTATAATGGAAACATCTAGGGCCAATCATTCTTTCTGCTTTCTACTTACATTTGCAGAGTTAACTTCTACTTCTAATCTGTGGGCAAACACAGTAATGGATGCATTTGCGCATTTTTTCATGTGTAAATCTTCAGTACGGGTCATCCCAATTATCCTCATTTTACATGAAAATTCAAACATGAAAGACCAGAGTCGATCATTTATGAGTATAAATTTGCTTACAGAAAATGTTCAATCCCCAGAGGAATATAGAAACTCAATAACTTTAATTGCAAAATATGATGCCAATCATAACAGAAAAAGAAAATCTCTTATGCAGATTATTTACATCTCGGAAGATTAAAGACTGCCCTTGAACCTAAACCTTTGCGTGGAATCCAGCAGTGGGCCGACCTCTGACCTCTGATCTGTTATAATTCTCTGTTACTTCAACATACAGATGTCACGCTGTAAGTTAAAGCGGATGTAAATACCAGAAACTCTGCAGAGAGATGGAAAGAGGACTATTTGATGTTTCTGACGAATAAAAATCTGATCACAGATCAGCCAGAGCACCAGTTAAGTGACTTGATGCCTATTTGACCCACATGAACAGCATTACTGTAAAACGACATATGTCTCTGCTTCATGTTGAAGCTCAGAACTCCATCACTGGCATTTTTCATACTTTAATGTTTAGAATATACCGGGCTTTGCAAAAGTTCTGTTACACTCGGTTTCATGATCTTTAGAGATGGTGCAGACCTGAAAGATCTTCACCATTCTTGAGCCTCTCCGTGACTCTGGACGGTCATCTGACTGATGTTCAGCTGGTTGGCTATGTCAGACTTGTTGTGGCCAGCACGAAGGAGAGCAGATATCTCAACTCTTTTGACTTCCATCTTGATACAACTTCACCGGAGAACAAATTTGTATTAATGACACCTGCCTGTAAGGTAGAACTTTCAGTTTGTTTAATTGAATTTTTCACTCCGACATGTAAACGTCTCTAAAGATCATGAAACCGTGTAACAGAACTTTTGCAAAGCCCGGTAGACTTCAATTACACATAGCCAGAGCTGAGCAGGTCTCATGAACTCAGGGTTGGTGTAGCACGCTATCTCAGTCACTAATGTAGCCTAGCTGTGCTAGACCCAGCTCTTAAGACACAAGGGTCTAGGACCGCTGGACAGGGAGGGAGGCGGGCTAAAAGGTTGTCTTTCAAATCACTCTGCAGCAATTGGGTAGGTATAATCGGTGCAACGAATAGGCTGACGTAGTTCCTAGAGCGCCGGCGGATTGTGGCTAAGTCCCATTAGCTTCCCAACCAGCGGAGTCAACTGGTATATTAAGGATTTGCCATATCCCGTCGGCATAAGTCCAAATACGTCTTTCTTCTCAATGAAACACTTCAGTGAAGTACTTTGTTTATCTTCCAAGTTGAATTTTAGCTTCAAATCTTTAAGGGCTGTGGCCAAAGCCGAGTCCAAAGAAAACTGTTTATTGTGTGCCGGTTGTTTCTGTCAGAATCGTCGCGCCTCTGTCGTCACTTAGTTACGCCCGCCTTCTGACTCTACACTTCATGGTGATTGGTCCGGCCAGTTTTAGGAGAATCCAGCCTCGAGCCTTATGGAGGGTAACTAGACCCACCCTGGCAGAGAATTAAATTCGTTGCCGTGGGTTGTCTAGTGCGACTAGGCTATCACTAATGAGCTGTCTTTACTCAACTCTGAGCGTTATAGACGACACCATGTGTCATCTGTCTGTGTGTCTATGAGGGGTTGAGTGTGTTTACTTGTGTCGATGTATTGGTTGGCTGTGCACACTGTTGGCGATGTTGTTTTAAAGCTGTAATCAATTACTAATTACACATTACTCACAGCAGTGGCTGCATGTAAAGCAATATGATAGCGTACCTATTTTCTCTGCTAATAGAATTGGATTAGGTCATGAGCTGTTTGCTCAGTGTGTTCCTTCATGCAAAGACAAGAGTGTTTCTGAGTGTGTTTGTGTTTATAAATTGAGGGCAAAGCTTTGTTAGCAACAAACACATTTGTTAATGAGACAGAATTTCCCACTCAGGTGCATTAATCAACTGAGAAATAATCAGGAAGGAAATCTTTGTCATTTAATTAATAAGGCTTTGATTAGTTGCAGCGAACATCACAATCCAGAGACATCACATTAACTAGGTTCAAGATTTTAGAAGATGTTATGTGATAATATTATATAGTGGTCTGCTTTTCTGTGCTGTGTACATGAAATAAACCTCAGCTATTTCTGGAATACGTCTGGCCTTTGGCCAAGGATGAACTTTATGTTTCAAGCACATTTAGAGGCTTATGAAACTGTGACCTGCATCAGCTGGAGGGACGATAGCCGTATGTAACTAATCCCACATCTCTGGAGTGCAGGACTCACAGGATTCATTCCTTTTTATTTATTTTTTATCAGTCTGTGCAGCTCGGAGCTGCCAGTCTGCGCTGTCAATGTATTCCTCAGACACAAGGAGCCCATTTTAAAAGTCCCCTTCAAGTAGAGGGAAAACACGTCCACACATGTTAATGACAGACTGGCTCCAATAGAGAAATTTGTCCTTAAATTCTCTATATGTGCTGATTTAGGAAGAAATCCCGAAATTCTGCACATGCCACCGGAACAGTTTGATTTACATCTATTTTTGAGTTTATGAAATAATATAGCGCATCAACATTTGAAGAAAGGATACTTTTTAAGGAATTTATATGCCCATGTTTACTCCTTGAAAAATTAATCTAATTATTGTAATTTTCTGAGGAAATTCCAAACATT
Organism: Acanthochromis polyacanthus; assembly: GCF_021347895.1. Lineage (NCBI taxonomy): Eukaryota > Metazoa > Chordata > Actinopteri > Pomacentridae > Acanthochromis > Acanthochromis polyacanthus. Next base: position 1,695,887 of record NC_067130.1, on the reverse strand, counting down.
TGCACACAACTGTTTGTTTTTAATGTTGATTGATCCCTTCAGCTTCTGTTTAACTAAACCCAGAGTCCGTTTACCAAAGAGGAACCACGAGTCCGGATCTAAAAAGTAAAATCAATGTGGAAGTGACTTAAACTTGCATTTATTACTAATGGCCAGCAGGAGGCAACTCGTCTGGTTGCAAGAAGATGCAGAATTCTATAAAAAAATTATCCAGCTTCTCACTTGATTTGTTACCTCAGTAAACACTTTCCTTGTGAGTTTATTATCATATAATGTAGTTCTGAGCCTCCTTCAATACAGCACGATGCTAATTTAGTAAATTATGGTCACATTTGGAGTAAAATATATGACAAAGGAAGGGTTGTTTTAGTTGTAGGCCTAGTTGTGATCCAGAAATTGGTACCCTACAGACGTATGGTATCCTGGAGTTATCTACAAGATACACACCTTACAGCCAGTTTTACAAAATAATGCTGTGGTTCAATCTTTTTATATACAGTCATGGAATAAAATGCTTTATCAGCATCCCTAATCCTTGAAACGGCCATACAAGTGAGCCTCTGATCTTTGTGTTTCAAATACATCTCAGAGGTTTATTGTTCTACAAGGATGAGGCTAAATGTAATCCTTGCTCTTTACATTCTAATATTTAGAGCTACCAGTAACTTAAAGCAGGAAGCAGAGGCTTAACATACAACAGAGTGGAATTCCTTGACATTTAACAGTTTGGTTGTCTCTCTTCTGGTTGCCCTCGTGGGGTCATCTGTTTTACTGAAAATCTCTCTTCTTTTCAGGATCATACTGACATCTTTTCCTTTCTATTTATAGACAGATTTGTTTAAAACAACATGCCGAGCTCTGTTAATGCTTCCATGCTTGCAGTGACAGGTATTTAAGGAACGTTCCGTTGTCCTTTCGTTTCCATTTACAGCTTGGAAGTCAGGCGGACGGGGCATTTAAAGATCTACTTTCTCTTAAACATGTACTTTGTGGCCTCTGTTTTTCAAATACAGCTTAGAGGTTTAGCGGCAGGTTGGCCCCAAAGAGAGCAAAGCAAAAATGTGGAGAGAGATTTAAATCTGTAACATTCATTTAGAGATCAGACACTCAGAGAGGATCAAGTCAAAGCTGTCTCAGCCTCACATTTCCTTTCTGTACTTATGCTTTAATGTGCTCGCGTGCAACAAGTGTGGACAGAATAGAAACTCTACATCTTTTTAGTTCAGAGGCCACATTTGACCTAATTTGATCTCAAGTGGACCGGACCAGTAAAATTACAGCATAATAACCGATAAATAACAACAACTCCAAATTTTTACCCTGTTTTAGTGAAAAAAAAAAGTATATTCTGAAAATCATTTAAGACACTATCTTTCCACAAAACATCATGAGCAACCTGAATTTTATTAAGAAAAATAAGTTCAAAATCAAAAAGATTATGCCTCAGTTTATCATTTTTACACTTTGGGGGCCGGATTGGACCCCCTGGAGGGCTGCTTTTGGCCCACGGGCCTCATGTTTGACACCCCTGCTCTATATACACTACATGGCCAAAAACATTACAGTTGTTTGTAGTTATTGAACATCTAATTCCCAACTTATATCTGCTATGCCAACTCTGATAAAACCATCTGTGTTTCAGCTTCAGTCACATTGGGTCAGATGTTCCTCAGCCAGCAAGAACATGAATGAACCAAACATTTGGCATCCATAGCGGCACATAAAAATACTTCTTATCACCTTAGCGACAGGGACAAGTGAGTCAGAGACACTTTATCTACATTTTTATGTTTGTGTATTCACATATCACTTCTCCTTCCAGCTCATAGTCCACTCTCATTGTCTGCCATGCACTGCAATAACCTCTTCATGATTAAAGTTGTGGGCCAATCAGAATAGCAGAAGGCCCGGGATTACTGCAGCAACATCTGGGGACGATGCTAATGGGCCGCATATGTTTTTAATGTTTAGATTTAGAAGTCAACATGTTGCTCTTAATTTCATCTCAGAGAGACAGAGAGGGTGGCGAGGGGGAGGAGCTGGACGATAACTCTCTCTTTTAAAACAAGTAAATCACGACTGAGTGCAGCTGTCATCATTAACCAAAGTACCGCTGATAACTAGAGACCCACCCAAACTGTGTGAGTGTCCCTGAGCACTTAAGGAAGCCCAAATAGCCCCATCTGTCAATTTTACACTCCATGATTCTTACTTAGCGCACAGAGCCCCGGTAAGTGTAATATGCTATGGGGATTTTATAAAAGCCAAACGCACACGCCAAAACATATTTATGTTTAAGCTATGATTTTTAATCCACACTTTAGACTGAAAGCCAGTAAGAGAAGAATATTTTAAGAGTCAAATGCAGGGCAACAGGGGGAATTCAAGGCAACTGAACATGTAACACTTTTTCTCTCAGACGTGTGTGTTGGATGGAATCTTCCTGTTCTCACTAACAGTCCCCTTATTCATGATGAGGATGTGATGCTGTGCTGTGACTCTGTTAAACCTGTGAGTGTCCTCATATCTCTGGTTCAGGGACGGATGAGGACAGTTAACTTTTTCATGTACATGTCAGTCTGACCTAATGTGACCCTTCATAATAGAGAAATGTAGTGGTTTCATTTTAGCCTTTTTTGGTAAACATGAACCAGTAAACAGGATGACATGGTTCTCATTAGGTGATAGAAAGAGAAAAATCAGAATTATACTGCTTTTCCATTGTTTGTTCACACTCAGTCTGATAAAAGTTCCTTTTTAACAAGAGTTATACAGGAGGTCCTCGACTTACATTAGAGTTCCATTCCTACAGATCGATGTACGTCGATTTTTGCCTGAAGTGTGAACCCCGGTGAACATGTAAACAAAGCCATCTTATAGCGCCATGTGACGACGTATTCATCTGCTCCGCTCATCAACTAGTTCCACGTAACCAGTTCTGATGAAATGCTGTAGGTCAAAGATGTCGTAAACTGAGGACCCACTGTACTGGTTTGGTCTATTTCCATGGCACCAAGTGCCAATAGGTGTTTCCTAGATGACCTGTAGTTACTGGTAGGTTAGTCTTGGATAGTCAGACCTCTCTCCACAATGCTATGTGAGAGGTGGAGATAGGTCTAACTTGTTCATGTATCTTCCAACAATTGATAGTTGTCTTGGACTTTGCTAAGCCCAGGATGCAGCGGTGGTGTCCCTGAAGACAGTGAAACTTGTTTTGATGGAGCATGTGCATGTTAAGAGCTAATAGACTGAATAATGCATAGTCCAAGTCTTCATCAAAACTTGCTATTTTGTGTGTAGGTTGCTGCTTGAAGTTTGCTGTGAGCAGAGAAAAGGGGGGAAACTCACTTTTATCTCCAACAAATCACTCCAGAGATCACTGTTTACTGGACTGTAATCCTCTATAACTGAGTAATTCCTTTAAGGTGTCTGCTGTCTGGTCCACTTTACCAGACATGGGCATTTATTAGACACTAGTCCAGTTCTAACTACTAACGCTGGATGCTAACTGATGCAGACTTTGAAAGTGGAAATGCATGCAGATCTAATCATACTGCAAAATGTATGCGTCGTCCTGCTACACGGATGGTCCCATTGCTCGTCATGTCAAACAGAAATATGCACAGGGCTTCTGTCAATACTTCTGAAAGGCTGTGACTTTGTATGTTTTACAGGCACTTTAGCAGCTAGTTACAGATGGGGCTATATGGATGAAGAACGTTATTCATGTCACCTATTCCGTCTGATGCAACTGACTGATTGGAATCTTCTGGAAGTTTGTTTTGGTTGACAGTTACCATTAATTACAGGTTCCAACATGAGAGCTGAAAGTGAAAACCAACACTTGACAGTTTTAATTGAAAAGAAAAACTCACTTAAATGAATTAATATAACGTAGTCGCTGCCAAAACAACTACAGAGTCGGTCAATGTCAGTGATTTTCCTGTCAGTTCAGATTTGACTTGTATTTTCAGTGTCAAAATGTAAAGTCACTGCTCCATATATAACTATCTATCCTGATTATCACTCTAAAATGTAATCAAAACTCCAAAAACTAAGTCTTATAATTATATAAGGATGATGTATTGTGTATTGTATAATATTTATGACCCTCAGTAGGTGTCCAGTGTGGCTGTTTTTATGATCTTCTTTATTCAGAGCATCTGTCATTAGGTTGTAAAAAATCCTGAAGATTAAATTGATATGGAGAGAAAAATAATCCTTGAAAAACAGACACTGAAAAACATCTTGCTGCAGCTAATGTTTGAGCGCGTATTAAAGAAGTGTGTTTGTGTGTGTACTTACAGAAACGAGCACGCGTCATGCGTGTGTTTATGAAACCGTGACTCCAGCCTGTTTGGATTTCATCATCAAAAACAACAAAAGGCTCACATTTCTGCCGTCGTTAGCGCTGTCAGATCACCGTGTGGCGCTTCGTTAATCCTCACACTGTGGTAGAAGGGTATTTACGCGTCAGTGGATCAGTGGTAATTCAATGAGAGATCCAGCAGAATAACAATAATAGAGATAAAGAAAATAATAATGTTTTGATGCTGAGTTTTAATGTGGGGGATCAGAGCATCATAAACAATACAGATGTAAAATCCATCCATATGTGCTGCTCATGATCCTGTTTGGAAGAAGTTTCTGTGTCAAAGTTTGATTGTGAAAGTCACTGATAGCCTTAAAAAGACATTTTATTTCATTCTGAAAGCGTAAAAATGCTCTCCTCATCTTACATAAAATTAATTTCCCAGTGTGCACCAGCTCTTTGAGGGCAATCTAATTAGAAAGTTACTGAAAGTAATCAAAGTACTTGAAATCAAGTAACTCCTTTAGTAATAAAAGCGTCGGTACGTGTTATTTCTTATCTGTCCAACCTGCTGTGTGTGTTTTAATCTCCTGCTGTGTGTGTCTTTGTGTTTGTATATCTGAGTCCTGCATATGTGATTCAACTTAAGCCACCTCACACACACACACACACACACACACACACACACACACACACACACACACACACACTGCTGTCTCGCAGCCGCCAAACAAAAAAAAAAAAAAAAAAAAGGCCAGCTAATATTCGTTGTTATTTAAACACCAGAGCAGATAGGCGACTGAACAATAATTATTTTCTGGAACAATAATTATTACCATTTAATTCTGTTGTTTACCATTTTGCCCGGTGGCCCCTCTTTAGAAGCCAGCCTCTATCTATAATGGCGAGCCCTTGAGCAGAACTACATTTAACACAAATATCAAATAATTAAAAATCAAATAATTGAAAATGAAAAGTGTGGCTTTTTTTTCTTGTATCTGCAGATTAATTGCCAGAGAAACATGGGAGCTGGTTCATTCCAGAAGGCTGCTCCTGGTCGTGTCTGGTGTCACATTTCGTGTTGTGTTTTATATAAATATCTATGATTCGTGTTGGAACTGTGGTGTCCAAACAGATGCATGTTTTAATTTCTTCAATACTGCCACAGAAGGGATTTTTTTTAAAAATTTGGTTAAATTAGGTGCACTTGTTTCTGTGCTCTGACTTTTGCGTCTAATGAGTCTAAAACACAGACTAACCCCTTTTTAAGGACTGGTTACAGCAGGAAACAACACATACAAATAAAAAATGCATGATCGTGGTTGAATTCTATTTATCTGCCTCCATTTCAGAGCTTTTACTGAGCTAGCTGCCTCACCGTCACGCTGTCATGGCTCACTGGAAGTAGAAGACTGGAGCAGAATAGAGCCATCATCAATGATATTAGTAAGATTTGTGCTTTTCCTAATATGACAAATCAAAATGTATGCTGTTACAAAAGCGAAATAAGCCTTTGTATTAGTGAAATATGAACATGTTTATGCCCTGTTTAAGCTCTACTCCTTTTTTGCAGCATATAAACAATAAATAGAAGCAGATCTGCTGTTTAATCTGGTGGAGATCTATGATTCTGATGTGTGTTTGTGTGCACGATCGCCCCGGTACTGTATGCTTGAGGGGATTACATGCCAGATCACAGGATTACACAATTAAAGCTCGTCTGGGGTGAGGGGGGCCTCGAATGTGACAACAGGAAGAGGTACACCAACACAACTACAAGTGCTCAGGATCATAAATGCCTTACAAACATAAGTGCAAACTATGGAAGGGTTTTTTTCCAGTGTATTTGAACAAACATTCATCAAACAAATCGTATTTACATGAATTAACAGCGTTACACCGATAAATGCAATTCTGACACGGTGTATTTTGGTAGACCATTGGACTGTTTACATGCTTTGTGGTGAGATTGGGTCGGTCAAATTGTCCAAGACTGGAAAATTCAGCTCAGGAGCAGACTCAAGCAAAAGCAAGTTTCCAAGAACCCAAAAATTGTTTAGTAGGATCTGCAAGTAGCTCTTACGGCTTTTGGCGCGTCTGCAATCAGAAAGACATTGCACTAAATTGATCTGCAAGGGAGGTATGTCAGGATAAAAGCTTTAGTTGTCCAAAACAGATCATTGGATAAAAGTGTAGTTTTACAACCAGACCTTTTGGAAGGATGTGTGCTGAAAGATAAAGTTGTTTGGTCATAGTAGCGGTAGAGATGTTTAGCGCAAACCAAAGGTGGTTCTTGAGCAAAAGAACCTCACACCAGCTGTGAAGAATGGTGGTGAAAGTGGTATGATTCGCCTGCTAATTTTGCATCCTATCAAATGCTGCTTGAAGATAATGTGTCCGTTTGTCTGGAGGATGGATTATGAAACAGCCATGTCAAGAGAAAAAGTCCAGATCCCAATGAAATGTTGGTCAGGAACCTGAATAAATCCTTAAACATCTCGTAGTTGTAGGAACTTAAGCCTACTTTGACTTGTTGTCTCTTGCTTTTGTTGGGCATTTTCCAGGCTTCATTGTCTAACATAAGAAGCTTTTTAACTAAACGTCGGGACAACAGTTCGTCCACACCACACTAACGGGGTGATGTCATGTAACTAATTGTCACAGGGACAATTACAGACGTCCTCTTTTGTGGACAAACACATGCTAATTGAGATCATAGCTGATGAAATCAATAAAGCCTCTCCTGATCTGTCTTCCATTTGCTCCGTTTGATTTCTGTGGAAAATCGCCTCACTCTGCTCCCTCCTTTTATTTACCCCCTCCATCCGTGCATCACTCTCCATGTTGCCTGGTGATTAAGCGATAGTTTAACCTCCAGTCCTCATTAATAATAGACGAATAGAAAAAGCATGGGTTGTTCCGCTTCCTGTCTGTGGCACTAATAGAGCCCTTAACGTTCGCATTAACGTGGCTCTTGTTTACTCAGGCGGATGGACAGACGAGTCAGAAACACGGACGAGTGGAAAGATGAGACATAAATGCATCATGTCTACGAGACCAGAAGTATGTGGACAGCTGAATACTACGTACATGTGCATTAGAAAAAGCTACTGTAAAAGCCTCAATACTTCTTGGTTTTGGAGTTTCTGGGGCTGCAGGGATTTGCTGTTTAGTGAGCAGCAAGACTGGGTTTGCAGTTGCAGCTGCGTTTCATTCCAAAGATGCTGAATTGGGTTAAGATGACCCCAAACTATTGCTACAAACTTGGAGACACTTTGAAATATCATTGTATGTAGGGATGTCAGATATTGGCTTTTTTGGCCGATAACCGATATGCTGATGTTCAACTGACAATTTCTGATCCCGATATAAACCGATACCAGCATATGTGGGCTGTTTTACTAATTTTGGGTAACATCACGTATCTTCTGTTGTGAATTAACACATCATGCCTGATTTTATTGTGATGCCCCATTGGATGCATTCACAGAGGCAACAAGGCTTTCGGATGGAAACATTGTCTGTGCAAAATAAGAAAACTACATCAACTGAAGTTATGGAAAAAATACAAATCCACCACTGATGACTTATAGGAAATGGTACAAGGAACAACTGATTAAATTGTGGAGGTGTTTCCGAGTTCCATCAATTCCCGCTACACATTTAGGTCACGTGATTCAGTGTCTGTACATAACGTACACATGCAGAACTCATGCCTGTGCTCAACACAAAGTCAGGGAATGAACAGTCTTGGCGGAGCACTGCACTCTCTGAGTGCTTTTCTTGTTAGTTTTTTTAATTGTCTCAAGCAACAGTTCACACTCTCCTTCCCTCCCTTTATGAGTTTGGTAAATAAAGGAGACATCCAGGCATTATTTTATCTGATGGGCAAAAAAAAAAAAAGGTAACGATATTCCATTTTTGTTGTTTTTTTTTAAGTCTTCTTTTTTTTTTTTTTACCTTATTTGGTTTATTTAGGCACAGTTGAGAGGCAGATAGGAAAGCAGTGAGAAGAATTGGGGGGTGGACGTGCAGTTTAGGGCCGTGAGCTGGAATCAAACTGCTGCCTACATTAGATTAGAAAATGAATACAAATACATACAAATACATGGGTCACTCGCTCAACCAGTTGACCTATCTGGGCACCCGACCGATATTACATTTTTACGCCAATATCAAGGCGATAATATCAGTGGACCGATATTTTTGGACATCCCTAATTGAATGTTATGGCATCAAGCTCCAACTGGATTCTATCATGGACCCCAATGAAAAGCATGAACATTTTCTAAAAAAAAAAAGAAAAAAAAAAGTGCACAATGTGACAAAGATGTCCTTGTTTGTATGTATCATCCAGCACTGGTTACTCTAACTGTTGGTCTTTTTGCAGGGAACTGAAGCCGTCCCGTCAGTTCAATCACAGCATCCTCCAGAGCGTTTCCTTGGCCAACACCCTCAGCTGTTACCTGAAGCTGCTGCACAGAGCTCCAGTAAAATGTAAGCGTACACACACACCAGAAACAGGCAATCATGACGTTAATCACGCCTTTTATCTTCAAATGTGCTCATATCATCTCGGAATTAAGCTCACGCACAAGGTTAATGACAACCAGGAAGTTTTTTGTTCAAAAACGAGCTTTCTCTCTCTCTTTCTCAAACATGCACACACACATGCACACACAACGAGGAGACACTGAGTACAGGTCTTATGGGACAACATTTGTGGTAATTCATTCAGAATCCATTTTAACACATTGTGCAGGCCTAAGTGCCAATCTTCCTTTTTGGTGAGTTTCCATGATTTTATGTCCCATATAAAACGATGCAGTTTGCTCCACAATGGCCTATTTAAGTTACATTACCGCCGAATATTCCCCAGTAAAGAAAATTAAGCCGTGATACTGTGAGATCATCTCAGTTAGTTATCTTCTCCCCGCCGAGATGTGTCGCTTTGACGCCCCGCGGAGAGCTGAATGATTCTCTTGGACGAGAGGTAATAGTCTTACAGTGTGTCTCTCTCTCTTTCTTCCTCTGTCTCTTTCTTCCTTTTACAAACCTGATCCGAAAAACTTCTACGCTCAGTGTTGTGTAATGCTTTTAACCATAATTAAGTGGAAAGCAGCACTGTGTGTAGGTCGCACAGTAACTTTTCCTGTCACAAATGCACTCATTAAACAGAAGATCTGCACATCAGAGTGGACAAAATCATGGGAGATATTTCTGCTTCTTTCTTATTTTCCAGTTTTAAGTTGCTAAACATCATCGAATAAATCCCTAAAATATACAAGTCGGCTCAGGCTGAGTGTTGAAACGAGGAATCATACAACACAAACACACACCAACAATGTAGATGTCCCATTAGTTCTACTGACTTGTTAATGCTTCAGAAGCAGCACAGACTCAATCTGAGCTGCATCCAGAAGATAAAACATTTAAAGAACCATACCAGTGGTTTTATTGTGCATGTTATATCACTCAGTTTTATACAGCAGAGGTTTTTAATAGATTTCCTTGCTTAGGTTGGCATTCGACTGAGTTATGATGCAGCAATGATGTAATTTAGACCAGAAAAATAGACCCAGCTACATATTTTTACATGCCGTCACATTTTAAAAGCGACTATCTGCAACGTTTTCCTCTGTGGTGCTTTTATCAGTCCATCCAAGTCCCACAAATCTGTCCAACACACTCAGAAAAGTTTTACACGCACACACACAGAGAAACACACAAACACACACACCCTCTGACCTTGCAGGCTTTCCGCTTGCCTTTAAAGCTCTCGTAGCGCCCAGCAGTCTGTCTGCTCTGAGCAGCTAATTGGCTTCAGCTCAGTGTTCACTGTTAACGTCTCATTACTCATTCCACTTAAAATAACTTGCACAAGTTTGCTTGTGTTCAGGGGTCATTAAAAGTCAAGCAAGCCTTTAATTATGGACCCGGATCGTTGAGTAAATAAATCTGCAGCTCCCAATGTACAATACCCTCACTCAGTCTTTGACAAAATCACTGGTGAAATAGAAGATGCAGAAAACGTCTGAGCTGATTGAAGGGAAAGAAAAAATGCACCAATGGGATATTAAAGTATGATGTTGAGGGAGGTTACTGTAAAGTTTCTACTGAGTCTCACAAACACATTTCATCTCTAATTAAGAATGATAGAGGAGTCAAAGCAATCACAAAGAGCAGTAATAGTGTCACTAATTTAAAAAGACCTCTGATCCACCTGTTTGTGCATCTGTGTCTCATGGTTACACTAAATAATAAAGCAACAGATCCATACGGAGATTTAATGAGCAGGAATTAGTATATTCCACACTCTGCTCCATTTTTAGGAGCTGGTGTCTCAGAGGAAGACGTGTCTGTATTATAGGGGCTCAAAACTTTTTCAATTACTTAAATTAAGCAACTTTTTTTGGTCTTTTTTTACATTCCAGGTTTGGGAGCGTTCTTACAGACATTTCTCTGTGCTGGAACTTAGCGAGGCGTCTGACAGACATCTCTGGAGTAACAGATTTGGAGCAGGTGAACCTACAGTGTTGTTGACCTACTCTCAGTTTCACCTGCAGGCAGTCTGAGTAGTGGAGCCAACGAGACAGATTCATGACAGGATTTATTTCTCTGGACGTCGAGTCAAACTCATCTTAGTTCTGGTTCCACAGTTTGATCTGAAGCAGAACATCCATCCATCCATTCTCTATCCACCGCTTTATCCTCACTAGGGTCATGGGGGGTGCTGGAGTCTATCCCAGACCAGACCAGTAATAACCGATAAATAACCACAACTCCTAATGTTTCCTTGGTTTTAGTGCAAAAACGTACTTTCTGGTATTGTTCACATTTAAGAAATGATCTTTTCATGAAACAACATGAACAACCTGAAGTTTCTTGAGAAAAACAGGATAAATTTCATCAACATTCAGCCTCACTTTATCATTTCCACATTACAACTTCCAGATCACAGAGAGTCTACAAAGGAACACAACATTTAGTCACAGATATCTGATACAGTATCAAACTTTGTGGTCAAAATGACAAAAGTCAGGCAAAAAAAAAAAAAAGACAAAAAGCAACAAAAACAAGATAAAATATTCCAAAAACAAGAAACAAAATATTAAAAAAGGCAAATAATTAGACAAAAACATGAAACAAAACCAAAAAAGTGAGAAAAATTAGACAAAAAAGTTATAAAGCAACAAAATAGTGGAAAAGCGACAAAAGCGAGACAAAAAAATTGCACAAATGACACGAGCGAGAAAGAAAATGACAAAAAAACAGCAAAAGTCAGACAAAAATCAAAAAACAACTAAAACAAGACAAAATATTACAAAAGCGAGACATAAAACGGCAAAAGAACAACGAACAATCTGGTATTTTACTTTATGATCAAAACAACTTGTCATGGTCTAGAAATGATTTTAAATGTATAGTTTTACTAATTTACAATCTGCAGTTAATGTCTTCTCTGTAATTTTTACACTTTGAGGGCCGGATTGGACCCTCTGGAGGACCACTTTTGGACCACGGGCCTCATGTTGGACACCACTGATCTCGTGTTTCTGTAATATAATGTGAAGACATAACTAAAAAGTGTGTTTTCAGATCTCATTTAGTTAGATTTTTGTTAAAAGAGGGCTTTAATTGTTGTGTGAGAGCAGCTTTTAAATTGGTGCCATTATGCCATAGCTGTAATAAACACATGCAGGCACATTTAGAAAAATATCATCTCAACTGTCTGGATTTTAGATGAATTAAAAACTATTTTCCTCCATCTTTACATTTACAGCTTGCTTTGATTACACTGTGGTCAAAGGAACTCCTGCTTTTCTTGTATTAAATAAATAAATGATGCCTTCTTCTGTAAAGGATTTCAGCCCTATGGTGCATTTATGATGATAATAATAAAACTCTGCTCCTGTGATCATTGCATCACCTGCCTTCCAGCAGAAATTATCTGAATAATTCACTCGCAAATGTGTCAGATCTTCGATGAAATATGGGGATCTTTAGTGGTCGGTGTGTTCTGCTAATTGGTACAAGCGCCTGAGGCCAAGTTCCATCTAACAAACTGAGCACAGCAGCTCACAAGGAGCACTGTAAAAATAGAAGCACGACAAATAAAAGCTGAATTAGAACAGATGGCCCTGAACGCTTAATATACGGCCACAAAAAGTCACATCTAACACCCAAATTCACCCCCAAAAACTGCAGAATACGAATAAGAAGAAATGATTTTACACGACGGCCCATTGCTTTAAATAGCTGTTGATAAAGCAGCTTAATAGCCTGTGACGTGGCACGACTAATACTGTAAATAGACCAATCATGGCTCCGCATTCTTTTATTCCAATAACGTATTGAAGCAGGAAAGACTAATGACCCCCTCTGAATCCGAACCCACTGTAAGGTTTTATAAAAAATAAAACATCAGCAATCATTTTAATTCATGTTTTTCTCCACTAATTTATTAAAGATGTGTGTTAATTGTAATGCACTGTAAATCTTAAAGACGCGCAGCATTAAGTAAGGATTAAAACTGCGCCATATTGTAGCCTACATCTGCCTTTAAATCCACAGTAAATTCATGTAAAGCACAGGCTTTCAGTTTAAATTAAAAGAAATTATCCGTACAAAAACAACGAGTTTCAAAATGTTTGCAAAAGGAGATGATTTGATAATAAAATCAGATCGATGCTGTGTGGTAATTCAGACGTGATCCGGTGCGTTCTGAGGAAAGGAGGTGATGCATTTCAGCGTGGAAATCACTCACCCCGGGCGTGTTTCATTTATTGACAGATTCAAGCTCACTTAGTGCTGCAGCTCTTCATTCATTCTGGTTTTTTGGACTCCCTCTTTCTTTCTCTTTCTCCCTGCTTTGACCCTCTGAGGTCACACAAGCAATTCTTTTTTTAAACGCATGATTAATTTCTCAGTAGGGCGACAGACTAATGCATTATGAAAAAAAAGAAGAAGTGAAATGTATTCCAACGGGGCTAATAGCGCTATTGTATTCTCCTGCTTCACATGGTTTAGTCATACTCCGCTTCTGATAACATGTCAGACAGCAGCTCTCTGAGGGAGGGGAGGACTGTGTCATTATGATTAAAACAAGCCAAAAAATCAATTTAAAAAAATAAAACGGTTATTGTTGTCATTGAGAAACACACTCTAAAAAAGCGAGTGTTGAAAAATGAGCGTATTTTTACGTTTTTCTACACCCTTAAACAACATCAAATACATAAATAAAATGCAGCAAACTGCCAAATGTGGTTTCAAAGTATTAAAATATATACACAATACGTAAAAAAAATACAGCGAATAACCTCAGCAATAACATACAATTTTAAATACTCCAAAATAATAATTGAAACTTTTTAAAAATATGTTTGAAATTTGTTATTAAAAGTGCATTATTTTGTTTTATTTGTTTTTCATCTTTTTATTTGTTGTCGTCTCGCTATTGTGACGTCACCCGTTTCAATAATAGCTGCCCCCCCCCACACACACACACACACACACACACCGTGCGCGTGCGGCTCGTGCTCGTCAACGTCACCCCCCGCCGTGTTGTTCCCGTGGCGTCCGTCCGCGAGACAAAAGCACGCGCGGTGACGAGCTAAATTGGTTTGAAAAGGAGCAGATGGGGCTCGCGCTCTCTATACTCTGTGTGTGTGTGTGTGTGTGTGTGTGTGTGTGTGTGTGTGTGTGTGTGTGTGTGTGTGTGTGTGTGTGTGTGTGTGTGTGTGTGTGTGTCGCGCGCACACGCAGGAAGCTCATGCGCACAAATTTAAGAGTGAATCTAAAAAAAATAAAAAAAGAAAGTGATCCCTCATGTTTATTAAGATGCTGCTGAGAAAAACTAAATTAGAGCCAATCTCCATATTGAGTAGATTTTAATTTATTTATTTTTCATTTTTACCAGACTAACAATAATTTAGAATTTACTAAAAACTTGAAATGAAATTGCACTTTTTTGTATTTTTTGTATTTTACTTAAAGTCCTCAATATGCAGAAATGGGAATTAAAAGTCTGTGGATTTCAATACTTTAAAATGAATTTCAGACAAAAAATAATCACAAAACAATGTAGTCGGAATTGTAATGTAAAAGATCCACACATTCTCTATTATATCTTTATTTTCAGCCTTGTTGTACTTTTTAATTCCTTCCACATCCCTTTTGGATCTACAGTGTTTGCTCTAAATGTGCCTATGAAGGAATAATACATCTTATCTTATCTTATGTGCAATAAACCAAAGTGCAATTCATTTGTATAAATTTTGTGTCATTAGCATCCCTGTGTGTATTTTTTCTTCTGTAGATTGTGTATATAGTGCGTATATCTTTTGTCTTTAAGTTACAAATGTGTTCTCTTGATTTTCTTACTGTCACTTTGCTGCTGTGACATTGAAAATCTCCCCTTGTGGTACTAATGAAGGGTGTTCTATTCTATCCTATTCTATTCTGTTCTATTCTATTCTATTCTAAGTCAGGCTCACAGATTCCACCATGATGCTTCCCTTCATCCCTGCCTGCTCTGCCCCCATGCCAAATTGTTTATTCCACCTTTAGAAGAAGAAGAAGAAGAAGAAGAAGCCTTTATTTGACCAAAGACATTTGTACAGCACTGTGAAATGTTGAGGGTCAGTCATGGTACAGCACCACAGGAGCAGGAAGGGTTAAGGTCCATGCTCAAGGGTCCAACAGGGGCCCATCCAAACCACTGTTGGACCCTTAAACATGTCCCTTAACCCTTCTTGCTCTGAGAAGGGTTCATTCTGAATAAAAACAAGCATTTTATAATCCTCCAACCACAGAAAGCAAATTTATTCCAACTTTTCTCTACTTTTCTTAAAGCATCCAGTTCAAATTGTAAGTAGGGTCAGGGTCAGGTTCTCAAACTGCCTTCTTACCTGAATGTTTTCCCTTCATGATGAAGGCGAGGGCCACACCAAAAATCTGCACAACTTAGTTCTGAGCCTCCCTTAATTAACGAGGACCGTCAGTATTTGGAACTCCACTCCCCCATGAGTCCCATGAAGAGTTAAATGAGATCCTCTTCTCAGATCCTTCATATCTGGGTTATGGACTTTATTTAGGCCTTCACCTTCATATCAGTAATTTGCTGCATATTTTTAGTGGAAGGAGTAATTCAGTGGCAGCAACATGGATGGTTTTTAGGAGCTTGAAGAGGAATCCCTGATCTGAACCCTTTAGAAATAAAATGAACATTTCTAAGGCCCTGCTGGGTGATGGGAGCCTCTTTTTATCTCCTGGGACCAGCCTGCACATGTATGAAGAGCCACATTTCCAGCAACAGCACTGAATGCTGCTCTGATGCCCTGTCTGCCTTTATTTTTCCTCCTTTCTCTTCCAGCCCCTATGGTCAGGCTAATGTTTTTCCTCCACACTGTGTCTGTGTTTAAGAGCCACATCTCCAATGCCAGCCTCTTCTGCTGCCAGCAGTCACTTCTAACATCAGTTTGCTGGTAATTAATTTGCAACTCAGGGTGCATGTTCAGCGGAGCAGCAGACACCCATCCTGATGGCTCCTACTGTAGTTATGACTGGGCGTGGAGCTGCGTGCGTGCGTGTGTGTGTGAAGAGAGAGCGTGAGCGCGTGTATGTGTGGGGTGGAAATATCAAATTAATTTAATAATAATATTCATTAGGTCGCTAATATGGAGGGAAAGTTAGCAGAAAATGATCATAAATTCACTGTTTGTTTGATTTTTGATTGACAGCTCAGAGACACGTCACTAAAGGAAGAGAAAGAGTGTGCGCGCGCACGTGTGTGTCCTGGACGGTGGGCTGAGCTCGTGCTCTACACGCCAATCAAGCTCGAGGCAGGTGAGAGAGAGAGAGAGAGAGAGAGAGAGAGAGAGAGAGAGAGAGAGAGAGTGAGAGAGAGAGGTGAGCGACGCAGGGAGTGATCGGGGGAGAGAGAGTGAGACGGATTAGGACGGCGCGTGGAGTCTCTGAAAAGGGAATAAAGCCGGCGCGAGCGTCGCAGTTTACTCACACCTCACGAGCGGACTCACTCCACAGCTGGAGAGAGTGAGAGAGGAAAAAAAGCCCGTTACCGATTCCACGTGTCTCCCGGATACAGTTTCGTTTTATTTCAGCGTGTTCGTGTTATTTTTTTTTTTTAAAAATGAGTTTTTCACAGCTGCGTGGGATAAATCGATCTGCGTCGTGACGGGACAGTTTGTTGACGGGATTATTCCCACAAGTCTGAGGTAAGAAGCGCTGATATTAAGATAAAATGCTAAATGTTTGTTAAAGTTACCTCAGAAATTGTTTATAAAAATGATTTAAAGAAGTGAAACCGCTTCAAACGTGCCACATTCCGGTGCAGGTCTGTCTACAGTTATCATGCTGTAAAATAAGAACACATTATTGCTATTATTATTATTATTGCTATTAATAATATTGCACCTTAATGCTGTTTAAACAAACTGTTTAATATTGCTCTTTATAAGCTAACGTGAAGCTGTGAGTCGGTTTTACCGCAGCAGGCCTGAAAGGGAAATAAGACTTGTGCCGAAGACAAACTGAAAATAGTTTAATATATTGAGTAATTTGAAATTAAAGTCTTCAGATGGTGTCATTTACTACGTGTCATATTAATCTACTGCGCTGTAATAATATGTTCATTTTAAACATTTCGTTTTACATTTTTGTATGGGCTCCTTTTAATTATGTTTCTATATTCTCTTGTTTTCATAACGTTTCTTTGAATAAATAGCAATTAATTGCAAATTTATCCGCAGTTTGATTTGTTTGGTTTATTTATTCAGTTAGTTGAAACTAGCAAAATTTCCATCCTTGCTTTTTTTTTTTTACTGTTAAACAAACGTGATGAGCACAGAGGTTTCTATCAGTGTGATGTGAGTGAAATATTTTTATTTTAAAAGTGAATTATTAAATTATAAAGAGTGAAGCCAGTTTTCAGGTAATGTTCCCCACTGAGATAATATATAATTATAAGGATAAAACAATTTGCTTTGTATATAATTCAAAAATGTCATTATTTGTTGAAATAATGCAGAAAAAAGCACAGCTCATTACAGTGTCTGTTATTCATTTACTGTCATGCTCTGAATTAATTTTCTGCACACCATGCCTTAAAAAAAACGAACCGATAAATATAGATATTTATATATATATAATTAAAGGAATACTTTTTCTAAGATGAAGAAATAGAAAGCATAGCAACCAAAGTGCCACAGCCAGCTAAATTAAATAAAGTGAAAATGACATTTTAGTTTTAAAAAATGGTAATGTGAATAAAAATGGCAGTAAGCTGTTTAAAATCCAGCCATCCTACGGCTGTTATCCTCTTATTAGCAGAGGTGGTCCAGGTTTAATGTTTTAGGTTAAATATTAGTTGTTGTTTTTTATTGATCAAAACACAGCATTATAAATGAACCCGTACCCGTGTCTGTGTGTTTGGGGGTAATTCTGGATAATACTGTCCTTGTGTGTTTTCTCATCCTCTTTCATTGACTCTGCTGCTGAAAACACACACAGGCAGAAACATTTTAGATTTATGGACAGAGACTCTGAGTAAAATGCATCATTTGCTTGTCTTTATTTAATTTAAATGTGCAGAGGAGCTTCATGAAGATATAAAAATATGAAAATGTTTTACTTTCTCAGTAACACAGCAATCACAATTCAGTGTGTTAAAAAAATCTGTTTTGTTTCTTCCTTTGCTTTTACTGTTTTTACAAGAGTAGTTTAAATGAGAGTAATTGCATTTTGTAAGACAGGATAATTAATATTTTTTAAATGATGTTGAAGTATTTTAATTTAAAAGGAGATTTTAAAAAGTCGACTATAAATGGGATTCATTTAATTAAAAATGATCATTAGTCTTCTCTTTACTCTTTTAAAAAAATGTTACGCAGCTTCAGATTATTTCTACTTATGCAGTGGAATTTATGTATTGTGAGTAATTATTTAAATATTTAAATGATGTATAATACAGAAAGAAAGGGAGTGTGTTTAAACTCTTTCATGGTAAAATCCTGAACACGTGGATCTTTTTTCTCTCTCTCTTTTCAAACAGGTTGCCGTACAGCCAGATCTTCTCTAACTATGGACAAGGCCCATCTCGCCAGCACTAATGACATCATAATGACGAGCTCCACAGGCTCTTATCAGCAGGAACCCCTGACGCCGCCCAGGCCCACCCATCTGCACTCCTCTTCCTCCTCCTTGTCCTCGCCCTCTCCCTCCTCTTCCTCCTCGCCCCTCAAACCCAACCAGGTGGGTCAGGTCATCCTGTACGGCGTCCCCATCGTGTCGCTGGTCATCGACAACAATGAGAGGCTTTGCCTGGCGCAGATTTCCAACACCCTCCTCAAGAACTACAGCTATAATGAGATCCATAACCGCCGCGTGGCGCTGGGCATCACCTGCGTCCAGTGCACCCCGGTCCAGCTGGAGATCCTCCGCCGGGCCGGAGCCATGCCCATCTCGTCGCGGCGCTGCGGAATGATCACCAAGCGTGAAGCCGAGCGCCTCTGCAAGTCCTTCCTGGGAGAGAATGCGCCACCCAAACTGCCCGACAACTTTGCCTTCGACGTGACGCACGAGTGCGCCTGGGGTTGCCGTGGTAACTTCATCCCGGCGCGCTACAACAGCTCCAGGGCCAAATGCATCAAGTGCTCCTTCTGCAACATGTACTTCTCCCCAAACAAGTTCATTTTCCACTCCCACCGCACTCCAGACGCCAAGTACACTCAGCCCGACGCCGCCAACTTCAACTCCTGGCGACGACACCTTAAGCTCTCTGACAAACACCCGCCTGATGAGCTGGTCTACGCGTGGGAGGATGTCAAAGCCATGTTCAACGGAGGCAGCAGAAAGAGAGCGCTGCCCTCCTCTGCTCACTGCTCCTCCATGGGCGCTATGAAGAGTCTGTCGGGTTCGGTGGTGCCTCACATGATGGGACCCGACCTGAGTGCTCAGAAAAGATCCCGCTTCGAAGACGACGATGATCTAGACGGAGACAGTCTGTCTCCCCGTAAGACCCCTCGTAGCTACCCTGTCATCCCCGTCCCTAGCAAAGGCTTCGGTATGCTGCAGAAGTTCCCTCCCACGTCACTCTTTCCTTCCCCATATCCCTTCCCAGCGTTTGGCCTGTGCCAGCAGAAGAAAGAGGATAGCGATGTTGCAGCTGGGCAGAAAGGAGCAGGGCTGTCTGGTCTCTTATGGCCCGGCCGCAAAGACACTTTCTATCCTCCTTTCTGCATGTTTTGGCCACCGAGAGCAGCAGGAGGAATCCCTGTCCCGACCTACCTCCAGCCTCAGCCCAGCAGCCTCTCCTCCCTGGCAGACAACCCCTCCCTCCGGCAGGCCTTCCTGGACCTGTCAGACCCCAGTGAATCTGGAGCTGTAAGCAGCAACGGAAACAGTGTCAACTCAACTATTGCCTCCAACAACGGGACCACCACACAGAGATCTGGACTTTTTGACCCAGAGTGCACAACAATTACCCCTGACCTCCGCCCTGTGACATCAGAGGGGTGGCTGAAGCTGCTGGACGCCCCGACCCTCCAGACAAGGAAGCCCAGCTATGGCTCTGCTTTCCGTCCCGTCATAAAAGATGCAGAGAGCATCGCCAAGCTCCACGGCAACGGTGGAGGAGTCGCTGGGGCAACAGAGGAGGACTTTGGGGTTGTGGTCGCCGGGTCAGACCGACACCAGCGGCTATCGCCCGCTAGCAGCTGTAGCTACGGAAGTGAAAGTGGAGGCGATGGAGAAGCAGAAGGAGGAGAGAGCGAAGAGGAGGGGGAGGTGGACGTGGAGTCATCGAAGCAGGAGGACGAGGAGGAGGAGAGCTTCAGCAGCAGGCCACCACAGACTCAAAGCAACCTGTACCTCCCAGTGCTGAGCGACAGCGCCGGAGAGGAGCGAGGGAAGGACAGAGGGAGTGGTGCCATGTATTCCAGCACCTCCCCTCGATCCTCCTCAGATCCCATCCACCAGGACTCCCCCGGCCTGCCCGCCTCCCCCCCTGCCAGCCTGCCTCTCTCCAGCTCCACCCCTCCTCACCGAGAGGACACAGCTTACAAAAACGTAAATATCCCCACAGGCCACTTTAGCTAATTATTATTTAAATGGTGCTGCAGTCAGGCAGCGGTGTGATCTGCATAAGCAGATTGATAGGCCGCTTTCTCCCTGTAGAAATTGAAGCAGTCACCCCACTCTGATCCCGGCTAATAGGCCCAGGCGTGGATTGTTTAATGGCCACAATGTGTTTGTTCTCCCTCTGTCACCCCAGCCTGTTAGGGCAGCTCTAATCTTTAACCTGTCGACTCCCACATTAACCAGGCCTCCGAGAGCAGCGAGAGGAGGAGCATTTTTAACTAGTTAGATTATCCACTGAGTAACATACTGCCAGCATGTCTCACAGATTTCAGAGAGGGAAGAAAGCATAAACCTCAAACCCACATACTCCAGAGTAAATCATCACATTGGGTTGTTAAAAACAGAGCAAACCAGGGACACGATGTTTGTCAAGTAAGAGTTAAATTCTACAAAAAAATCTAATGAAATCCTGAAAATGAGACAATAAAAGCAGGTGTTAGAAAAAAACACTTAATGACATCAAACAGTCAGGATCACACTGCTGTTCTTATGCTCTGCTGTTATTCTACTATATAATGTGCAGCTTGTAAATGAAACACTCACCCACTTTATGTGATTTCCAGGTTCACAAAAACAGAGACGAAGGACTGCCTGCATATGCAACCAAAGACAATTCCAGCATTTCTGGTGAGCACACACGGTTTCATCTTCTTAATATTTCGGTTTAAAGGTATGGATTGCACGGTATGTCAACATTTTTACAAATATAATTAAATGGATGTGTTTGGTAGAGTTTTTTTTTGGTTTGCAAAATAGTTAAATGACTTTATGAACCGTCCTGGTTCCACGTATTATTTGCAGAACCAAAAAAAGAAGTTCTTTCATATACAAACCCCCCTAAATATCGTTTTATCTGCTGGAGTGTTTTACTCCATCTGTCACCCTGCACCTGTTTTACACTCTTTCATCAAACAGCATTACACAATCTATTTCTCCAAACTGTTACACACTCTCTGTTTCATCAGAGTCAGTTGTGTTATAGCGTTTTTGTTTCATTTATTGTCTGACTGAGTGGTTTTATGGCGTCCCCGTGTCCCGGCCAGCCTCATATTCCTGTGACGTTTCATTTGCTCCTCTCATCTCCCACTCTGACCCTTCTGCTGGAGAAAATATCTTGTGCGTGTTTTGTGGCAAACACACACTCGTACACTCGACCACATGACGCACAAGTGCACACACACACAAAGGAGACACACACCATGCGTACACTTAGTTATCTCCATGTGTCCGGATAACCGGCTCAGCCAATGGGCCTTACTGAAGCTCTCTTCCTGTCTGTCTCTCTCGTTCTTTCTCCAGATGAAAACAAAGAGCAGAATAGTTTCTTTGTAGCCGAGAGTGAGACGTCAGCGCCGGACTACTGGAGGGAGAGCTCAGGTACAAACACTCACTTATGTTTTTCACAAGTGGTTGCAGAGCAGCCGCAGTCGGACGGAAAACAGCAAATGAATCGAAAAAAAGCACAATGTGAAAGTGGCAAATTAGGTAGCTGTGAAAGTGATATTATTTGGATTGCACGGTAAATTTAATTTCTGCATTTGGTTTTATGCCTGTGTAGTTAGAACGTCTAGTCATCAGTAAGCTCCAGATTAAACCAGGATAAAATAAAAGGTAGAATAGAATAGCTTTATTGTCATCATGCATGGGGAAAATATAAATAGCTTCTGCTGGACGGTGCATTGACAACAAGCAATAAGAAATAAAAGATCAATATGAAATAATAAAATCAAATGTGCATATTAATAAAAATGACAACATATGCAAAGGAGGCCAGATCTATACAATATGAGAAATAGTTTAAATCAAATAAAAACCAATAAGATAGAATAAACATGGTCAGGAAATTGCACATAAGCAGCATTTGAACCATTAAAAGTGACACTGCTTTCAGGTTTTCAGGTGTTTTGATTTCAGGAGTCTAATTAGCGATGGATAAAAACAGTTTCTCAGCCTGTTTGTCTGCATTTTAAGGATCTGAGTGTCTTCTCTGATGGCAGCAGGATGAACAGCTGCTGGCCAGAGTGTGTGCTGTCTGCCCACATCTTTTATGTCTAGATAAACATAAAAGTACAAGTGCTAAGTAAAACTCCCACGTGGTAAAACTATGGCTTTTAAAGAATTACATTTAGCAAATGATATTCAGAATATCTGAAGCAGAGAGAGAACGTTCCTCAGTCTGTATCCGTCTCCTCTCTGATGTTCAGAGATCCAGATAAATACACCCGGAGATGGAAGAGCAGAGGAAAGCAGCTTCTGCCACGGCGGCTCTCTTTAGCTTCGTTGTCGTCGGGGCTGTTACTCTTAGGGGGGCCGTTATAGTTCAACAAGAAAACATCAGCTCAGAGATAAGCAGCCGCGCCTGCAATCTCCATCCTAGACCCATATCGCCGCAGACATAATTGCCTTTTTTTCCCCTTTCTCAGCGCAAAAAACCTTTCCCGTTTGAAAAAGATCACAGCTTATTGCCTTTTTATATCTGTCAGGAAGACATTAAAAGTGCTTTATGACATCTGTGCCAACATTTATATCTACCCCCCCATTCCCTGATCCCCTACACACACGCACACACACACACACACACACACACACACACACACACCGTAATGATCCCTGCGCATAATGTATAATGTATTTCGAAAAATTACACGAAACAAATTAAATGAGACCACCTTTCCCCTGATTGCCAAACGTCTCCCTGGGCGGTGGGAAGCTCTACGTGATTAGAAGGCCTGATTCCTCCGAGTCCCACCACCCCCCCTCCACTGTCTTTAAACTCTCCTTCTGTTTCTAGGGAGAAAAAATAATCTAATTTTCCATTTATGTAATGCAAACCGCCTTGGCTTTGACTATTCACGGTTAATTGACTGTCAAACGAGGTTGTTATCCTCGGGCACTGTCTGCAAATTTGCTTGTCAAATGAGACAGAGAGAGGAGAGGAAAGGAGAGGAGGAGAGAGAGGAGAGCTGCTCTAAATGAGAGAGAAGCAGAGGGAGGCTTAAGGAGGCAGGACATGGAATGACTGCAGGAGAATATACACATCCAGGCTGCTGGATTGCTTCATTTAAGGCGTTCAATGCCTCATTGTCACAAGTCAGGCGTTAGTACAAACACATGCATGCGAGTGTTACAATATAGACACTTTCAAACTGGTGGAATTGAAAACAGCATGCGATGAAGATGTTTGTTCCGAAGATGAAGAAGTTTTAAAGCAACAAGTAGGTTTAGCCCCAAGGAGCATACAGACAGAATATACATCACATGAACTGCTGTTTACTGTTGGGTAGTGGCTGTTTTTACCGCATGCTGCAGCTTTCAGTAGCCACTGGTACGTTGAAATTAATTCACCTGCCAAATAAATAACACTATAATGCAACATTTGTGTTATTTTTTAAAGGGAATCTGGTGTAATGCCCGTCTAAACTTTGACTCTTCAGCACTCCTGCATTCATTCAGCTTTAAAAACTGATTGTGTTAATTTCCGTGATTTAATCTGACTAGATGAGACTCCGTCCAGGTTGTGAGCAGCACAGAGCACTATTATATACACAAACAGCTGCCACAAACTTACACTGACACCTGGAGGCCAAAGAGGGAATTACAGCTCGAAATACTGAGAAAGAAGGAAGGATTGCTGTTGCAGCTGGAGCAGAAATGCAGAAAAGTCACAGAGAAATATGAACAGAATAGACTTAAATATTTGTTGTACACAAAACTATATTGTCTGGTTTAATAATGAAACTATCTGCACACTAAAAATGTGTTTAATTCTTTCCATTAGAGAACGCGAGGTCAAAGCACGTGACATTTATTGTAAGGACAGATCGTGGAAACAGTATGCTAGGTTTACCACATGATGCCAAAAAGTCTTTATTCAACTAATAGCAGCTTCACAAAATATCAAATATATATATATCAAATATCACAATGCTCCTGGCTTTTTCCACACAAACTTTCTACCATCAGAAGCATGAAGACAGACTTTGGTTTCCTAAAGCTGTCGTGTTTCTTTGCGCGTTTGTAAATTTAATCCGAGCTGACGCTTGGCTCCTGCTGTGTCACGCTTTCCTCTCTGTGTCCAAACTGGAGGATCTGTTTGTTTCATGAACTGAGTTACGTCTGATCTCTAAAGCTGTTCCTGTTGCTGTGTTTTACTCACCACTATGTGTTGCTGCAGGTCTTTCTGGGTCTGCCTGTATTCAGCTACTAGACATCCATGTTTGTAACTTCATGTCTGAGGCCGCTTTGCTTTTGCCATGCATGCTGTCGCTTTTAACATCGGGATAGAACTTGTCAAGATACTTGAGATTGGCATTTGTTGCAGGGGTCACACTGAGGTTCCCTTTATTTACTAGAAAGAATCTATTTAAAGTTCTGTAAAGTGTGTTTTTTTTTCAGGTTTTTATCAAATACCATTTAAAAAATTCTTTAAAATATGAACCTCATGGAAGTTTGCTGAGTTTAACTGTTTAAATCATTTCTGTGGTGCGTTGTATGTAGAAATAAAAATCTAAAATGAAGCCTGTTTTAATGTTTTCAGGTGATCAAAGCCAAGGTGCTACATCTCCTGTACCGCTGAAGAAGGACGTGGAGAACATGGAGAAAGGTAAAGAGTGTTTATTTTCATCTCACACTGCAATCTCTGTAGATTTATAATTCTGAGTCATATCAGGCAGAAAGCAGCAAATATTTGACTAATTGTGAAACAAACAGTCTCCTCTCCCCTTCCTCTTCTTTGTGTCTTAATGTCTCCTTCCTCTCCCTGTCCTTCTGTAGAGGAGCTTCAGAAGGTTCTTCTGGAGCAGATCGACTTCAGGAGGAGACTGGAGCAGGAGTTTCACGCTCTGAAGGGCACCTCACCGTTTCCTGTCTTCCGTAAGTCCTAAATCTTTTTTTCCTCAAGGGCAACTTGTCCTTCTCTGTCTTTAAAACCTTTCCTCCTTTTTCTCCTCTCTTTCACCTTTCCGCTCTTCTCTTCCTCTGTTTTTCTAAACCTTTATGACTTTACTTCATCAGTCACTCAGATGATAATGCTGCTCCAGGTAATCGTAGATCTTTACGCTCATTTCAGATAATTTTCAAGATCAGATGAAACGAGAGCTCGCCTACAGAGAGGAGATGGTCCAGCAGCTACAGATGGTAAGACTAATGACGGAAATACATGCTTGTAAATGACAAATAAAACATCCCATTATAGATACATGACTTCAAAAAAAAGCCTCACTGATTGCTTTAAACAGCCGTCTTTGTAATGATTCCGAGAAAAAACATAATTAGGAGTAATTATGAATCACTTCTCATTAAAATATAGGTGCACAGTTTGAACAGGAAAATAAGAAATCAAAAACAGACGAGGGAACGTGACAGTAATTACTCAATTATCACCACAAACGCAGCAAATTGGAGACACAATTGGGAAATTCTGATTGAAAAGAAAACAGAAATTAAACAACAGATAAATAAATAAATGGGACTGGACACTGGTGCTGCTGCTTATTGGTCCATCAGAAAGAAGCATCCAATCATCTAGTTTGTCTTTCACGGGTGACGAGTTCCTCGGCAGCCGTCTGAGTGTTTCCGTCGACATCAATCACTGAGCAGCTGGCAGACAGAATGACAGACGCTGTTTGTCTTTGCTTTCTGACACGTGCAACAACTGTACACGCTTGTATGCACATGATGGCAAAGCGCGCACACACACCAAGACACACACACGCAAGAGCTCGCTGCATTCATGTAAACACAACGGCACTCATTTATAAGTCTGCATGTGCACGGCAGAGCGCACGTACACGCGTGGAAAGTGACAAATGTGTCTAGAAGCAGCAGATGGATCCGTCTGAGTGTAATGACACATTAACTTCACCCAGACATTCAAATGAATTCCAACAAAATCTGTAATTTGTGGTAGAAATTTCAAACTTTACGCATCTTGGTTGAAGTTTCTGCACTGAAAAAATACTGATTTTTTCAGAACAATTTGTTGAACTTCACAGAATAAATATATATGTTATAATAAACCCAGAGTGAAGTGCTGTTAGAGTTGTGTCTCTTCATTTAGGATTGATCTAGCTGTCGTCTGCTTTTTGTCTTTCAGATTCCCTACGCAAATATCATCAGAAAAGAAAAGATCAGCTCTCATCTCAACAAGTAGCTAAAAGGTAACCGTATGATTAACCCTTCATAACACTTTTACACTCAGATAAATGTGTGTGTTTTCTTTAAACTTGGGGTTAAAAATAGCAAAAGTGTGAAGTTCAATTACTTTTTGGTTTTCATTTCCTTGATAATGAATTTTCTTGCAACCTTTCCCCATCTGAGAGTTGCAGCTTGTTAAATTTAGCTTCACTGTGGCTTTGACAGACTGATCCTGAACAGCAGAGTCTCTGGAGTGTCTGTCAGAGTTTGGAAAGAAGCGACCCAGAATCTGAGACTAATGTTTCTTTATTATTTTTATCGTCTTTGCAGGCTGAGTCAACAGAACCAAGAGGCTGGTAGGGGCTGCTTTTGTGAATGTCCTCTTTTGGTTTTCTTTTTTTAAGAGACATGAAAACAGACAGAAGCATAGCAGAGACAGAGTGTAGCGTACATTCCCTGCGTTTTCCTGGACAGCGGTCGTTCGGCTCCGTCTTCGCCTCTGTTAACTCTCCGTCTGTTAAGAACTCACCGCTTTGGGGTAGCACTCCGCTAAAACATTCACAACTCTTCCATTTGTTCAAGTTCCTTTCCCAAACTGACTGAACTGAACACAGCTGAAGCTCCTGCTCTGTCGTGTGTCGAAGCTTTAGCCAAACAGGACCAAAGCAAACTGGGCCTTTGCTGCCCTCTGGGAACTTTCCAGCGCTGAAGACCACCAGGAAGACGTGAGTTTCCCAACTGTACATAAAGACTCTGAATGAGGACCGACTTCACACTAAAACTTTTGTTGTTGTTGTTGCTCTGGTATCAGCTAAAGGGGGCAGTAAAAAAAAAAGGAACAAGGCTAATTTATCATCGACTTCTAATCCCAAAAGGATTCCTCTCATCAGCTGTAAACATAAATGATAGATACCACCTTGGTCTGTCAGATGAAGAGCAAAAATATTCAGGAAAACGTCACCACAATAAGAGCAGTATTGATGTTTTGGGTTGTCAACCTGATGGAAAGGAATCACAGAACTGTACACTGATCATTTGTACCTTTAGGTGCAGGATTTGGGAGTGATTTCTTCATGTACTAAACCTATTATATTCACTGCTATGCTACATCTGCTGGTTTATTTCCACCCTGTGAACGTCACATGAAACGGAGCAGCTAGAGTTTAAATCATTTATTTAAATTCACACCAACAGTATTTTTTCCACGTTCAGTCTGCCTTTGGGTTTTACTAGATGGTGAACAGAGAATCCTCGCTTTCTTTCCAAAAAAAAACGATCCAGGCAACAAGAAGCAGAAGACAGAAGTCCGTCCCTGTCGTGTATTTATTGTAAATGACTCCACCTGACTGTATAAAACATGAGAATATCCAGCTCACAGTCAGTCTATATGTGTTTGTTTGTTTATTTATTTCAATCCCCTGATTGTGAAAATACTATTTATTATAATCTTAAATGAAAAAGAGAGAAACAATGATGATGATGATGGTGCAGTCATGTGTATGTTAAAAAATGAAAATGAAAACTCACCCGCCTTGTTTATAGAATGAATGGATAAATCTGTCATCGGCTAGAAAAAAACCCATTATGAACTGTTAATGAAGATGTATTTCAAAATGTTCTTGTAGTTTCTCTACTATTTATGTGTAAATTAAAAGTCTATACAAAAAACAACAGAATGTGGTTTCATGATAAGAGCGAGTTCATGTTTTTTAAATTTAAATTCCTGCAGTTTTGATCGTTTAATTTTCCTGAAACCAAAAGAGAAACATTTTCA
Source organism: Acanthochromis polyacanthus (assembly GCF_021347895.1). Taxonomy (NCBI): domain Eukaryota; kingdom Metazoa; phylum Chordata; class Actinopteri; family Pomacentridae; genus Acanthochromis; species Acanthochromis polyacanthus. The sequence goes on along the minus strand of NC_067130.1, from coordinate 1,667,508 downwards.
GATCTCCTCATTTCTAATAAGAAGTCACAAACAAAGCTTAGTTTTTAAATTTGTGCATTTTACTGGACTAGACGTGTTTATATTCAGGGTTTAAATCAGATTGTTTTTACACTGAGGAGATCAGATGTGATGGGATAATTTAAGAGTCTTTATTCATACGGTGTGGATTGTAATAATCTTAATATTTCAATTAGATTGATCTGTGTAGAACAGAATATTATAGTTTTAAGGCTATTTTATTTTTAAATTTAGACAAGTAAATATGCTTTATATATAGCCTAATACTGAGGGGTTGTTAGTTTAATATCTCAATAGTGAAATAGTAAAACAATAATATTAAATACAATTTCCCTCTTAAGCTTAAGTTTTTAAGTTAGTAAGGTTAATTTGTATTATATTTAGCCTAATATTAAAGGATTCTGTAATAATAGTAAAAGAAATACTTTAGGGTCTTAAACATTTATTCAAGTTATATTTTCTATTATTTTTGCAGGGTTGAAAACAAATCCCCACCATAAATCACACTGCTGGGTCTTATCGTTTGATGTTATTTTCAGTCAGTGTTAACGGAAACTTGACTTAATATTCTTAAATAAGAATATATTAAGACAATTATTTTCTTACGTCTCTGTTAGAAGGCATTTTGTATCAATGCATGGCTCCAGAAATTATGAAAATGAGGGAAAAAATGAAATTTTCATTATATATGGTCATGATATAATTATTTTGAGTTACTTTAGGGTGACCATATTTTTATATTACTGTTGAACCAGGACACTCGGCCCAGCAATGAGATACTAAAATATACTCAGTTTACTCAAAGACGCCTTATAAATTCAGTATGGATAGAAGAATTATTGTACTGTCAAATACTATCTATAACCAAAGACACCAATTCAGATTTGCTCCTCAGACGTTATTGTTTATTATGACAAGTTTCAAAAATAACGAATGAAATGACAGAAATGTCTCTTCTGTATTAGAAAAAAAAAATGCCTCTTCTATATCAGCAATCCAACTTTCACAAAATAGTTCTCACAAACTTCCAAAAAACTAACAAAAAATATTTATTACTCAGTTTCAGTTCAATTTAGTGGCGCAATGAAGAACAACGAAGACCAGGAGGTTGTCTTCACTTCATAAAAAACAAACAAACAAAACAGGACAGGACGTTTGTCACCCAGGTTATTTCATGGTTTTTGTTTTAAAGGAAAAAATATTTTTTCTCCCAGAACCTTTAAAAATTACGTATTTTTCTGTTGATCTGTTACTGTTGTTTTTACTCCTTTTATTGTTTCTAGGAAAACTATTTAAAACGATATGTAATTCGACCAGAGGTCTGCTTAATTCATTTTTAAAACAAACACAAAAGTTCGGATTGCTTCTGCTTCACGACCTCCGCTGGCGGTTTACGGCAGCTGCATCTCTGGGAGTGGCAGTAGAAGAAGAAAAAGCCGCTGCGGCATTAGGAGGAGAAGAAGAAGAATCTGCCAGCATGGCGTTTACTCTCTACTCTCTCATCCAGACCGCTATTCTCTGCACTAATGCAGTCGCTGTGCTGCATGAAGAGAGATTTCTCAGCAAGAGTAAGTGTTCTTTTATATTTTAATGATTTAACGGTGAACAGTATGCTAAAAGCAGCTAGCTAGGCGTTTGGACATTATTATTCAGATGAAACAGGCTCTCCTGTTGAGATTTTCAGTCAGAAAATCTAAGTTTGAGTAGTGGAGATAAATGTAAGATGTGGAAATATGACCTTAAACTGCTTGGTTTTGTAAAATATATGCAAACACTGCATATGTGCTGCCATAGTTCTCTCTAATAATCAGCTGCTAGCTTCTATCTCTGTGCGTCTTGGTTTTAATTTGTCCATCACTGACCTAAATCTGTTTAAATCAAAGCTGAAAACCTTTCTGTTTAGTGGTAAGGTGATATTTTATTTCGGTTTTATGTACTCACTCTTAGGTGTGTATTTCTATGTTTTATTGCTGTTTATTCTATGTTTTTGCTGCTGTTACTGTAGTTATTCTCTTGTTTTACCATAAAGCTCTTTGGTCTGTGGTAGAGGGCTATCATATAGGAAGGAACTCTGACTGACTGGTTGTTTTTCTGTTTTTCCAGTCGGCTGGGGTGTCGACCAGGGAGTTGGAGGTTTTGGGGATGATCCAGGAGTCAAAGCTCAGATCCTCAACCTCATCCGCTCAGTCCGGACCGTCATGAGAGGTTGGAAAAGTAGAAAAAAACTGATTCAAGCAGCTAAACTTCTCACATACATCAGTGTTTAACCTGTCGTAATGCAAAACAGTCATACTAAAGCGTTTTCCAAAATAAAACATTAAATAAAACAGCAAAAATGCTGCATAAATAAGAAATATCTCACATATTTTGACTGCAGTTCTAATATTGCTCCTGATGAATGCAGTTTTTAACCAAATTTTTCCACTTTTCTTCTTCTACCAGTGCCTTTAATAATAGTGAATTCTGCCTGCATCGTCCTGTTGCTGCTGTTTGGTTGAAGGTAGAGGACGAATAAACAACCAACAGACTCTCACACTCAACGGTTTGCCATTTAAAGACTTCTGCCATCGTTGGTCATCAGCCGGGTGGAAAGGAAAAAAAACATCATCTGTGGTGTCGACTTCCTGACATCAGCACCAAAAGGACAAACTTCATGAACTCTGGTGAAGTTTTAGCACCACACAGGAGGACTTGTTTCGTGCTGCACGGAGAGTTTTAGTTCTCACTTTTCTCACGTTATTCTGGACACATTGAGATGAATCTGTTTTGATGATTTAATGATTTGTGTCATATGTTTTGTACAAAGTTTAGCTCAACAGTGGAGACTTGATGAGGTGCTCAAAAATAATGTTTGGGGATTTTACAACGGTAAAAAGCCGGTCAGTCTAACAGAGATTTAAGGTGTAAACTTGTGTTAAATGTTGGAACACACAGATGAGAGAGATCCAAGATTTGTTGCTTTGTCAAGTTAAACTGAAGATTTTATTTCTAATGTGCCTGCGGGGCGTTTTAGGACAAAACAAAAACCAAGAATGAAAGCTGCAGCAGTCAGCTTAATAATGTGTAAAATGATGTGTTCTGTATCACCTCTGAGAATTAGACTAAATGGATTTAAAGCATTGTTCCCAAACCCAACTCAAACCGGTGTTCTTTGTACTGTTTACATGTTTGCGTGGTGTTCTGTCTTGAAATAAACGTGTTGTTCATTTTCATTAAATCCTCGTCTTCTTTCCTTTCTTTGACAGTGGAAGAATACAAAAAATGAAATGTAGATAAGAGCTGCAGCTGTTTTCTATTTAAATTAGCCTCTGAATGTTCTCTGGGCTGCACAGTGGGCTAGTGGTTAGTACTTTCACCTTGCAGCAAGAAGATCCCTGGTTCAAATCCCGGCCTGGGATCTTTCTTTTTTTGGGGGGGGGGGATCTTTCTGCATGGAGTTTGCATGTTCTCCCTGTGCATGCGTGGGTTTTCTCCGGGTACTCCGGCTTCCTCCCACAGTCCAAAAATATGCTGAGGTTAATTGGTTACTCTAAATTGTCCGTAGGTGTGAATGTGAGTGTGATTGTGTGTCTGTATATGTAGCCCTGTGACAGACTGGTGACCTGTCCAGGGTGTCCCCTGCCTTCACTCGAGTCAGCTGGGATAGACTCCAGCACCCCCCATGACCCTAGTGAGGATAAAGCGATGTATAGAGAATGGATGGATGGAAGTTCTCTGACTGGAGATCAAATGACAAAGATAAATGTTGATCGTCCCGTCTGTATCTCTGACCTGCAGGTAGATTAACAGTACTGTAACCATCAGTGGGTTTACGTTTAGACATTATTTATAAACTCAATACTCTACTGACTCATTTTAAGGAGCTTTTCAAAATTTTTATACATTTTATTATTTGCATTTATTTATATTGATAAGTTTCACCTTCTTGATTTAACTTTGTCTTCATTTTGCTTTTTTTTTTTTTACTTTTTTGTCTTCATTTTGCTGTGCTTTGTTTTCTCTTTACTGCCTGCATTCCTGTTCCTATTTCGCCTTTTTGGTGTCCTATTGCTGCCTCGCCTGTTCAAGTACATTGTGAATCTGAATCAGGTTTGACAGGCGTGTTTTCTTGTAAAAATCCCACCATTTATCAAATGCAAAAAAAAAAACCCCGAAAGAATTGTTAGACGTTCAGATTTCTGATTGCCCCTGAATGCATCATGTGTGACATCGGGTTCTGTTAGAAAAAAAATAACCAAAAATAAGTTTAAAATTGTGATATTCAATTAAAATCATTCCGTTCTACGACAAATAAACGATTTGCACCAGATTCAATGAAAAACACAACATCCTGCTCTCCTCAGCTGCAACCAACAGACATGTCACAGAAACTCAGCTGAACTGCAGGCAGTGTACTGAGAGGAAAATACAGTTATCTCTAAAAATATATGCATCATGGTTCAGAAATGATATGCAGAGGAACAGGTTTGAAGATCCATTCAGCGTGATGAAATATTGTTCTACAGTTAATGTTCCAAGATGTGTTTAAAATGTCTTTTCAGCAGAGATTGTGAAAATGTAAATGGTCAAAATACTTGTTTTTGTCTTTTTCTGTTATGATTTATGACATTTGATCTGTGTCATATTAACATTTGTTGTTGCAATGGTTGAGCTGTTTCCATAGAGGAGCAGGACTTTATAATGAACCTGCAGTGAGGAAAAAATATGACAGCAGCAAAAGAATATCCATTAAAATTAAAAAAAAAATTAAGGTATTGTTATCATCACTGTTTTAGAATCTTCTTACTTTTAAGGGAATAATTCTTGCTTTTATTTCACCAAACCAGAACACCTTTGTCTGAGTAAAACACTGCAGTTCCTTCATGCTGTCCTGTGTAAATACGTAAATGTTGTCATATTTCTCACTCCATTAATAATCCCAATATGTTGTGAATTATCAGCGTTTCCTCTCCTGCTAAGCTCCACAGCCTCTTTTATTAACATCAGTTCTGACCCTAAATGTGTGGGAGGTGGTGAGGAGGGGCTCTGCTGGAATTAGAAGCATATGTTTACCAGGCAGATTTGTACAGTAAAGCCACTTTGATATGTGATTAGTCTGAGTTTATCTGGGGATTCACGGAAAAATCTGTAAGCGATCACAGGCGACTGTACATGAACATGTATGTGCAGTTCATGTGGGTGTTTGGGTCTCTAAGTAATCAACCAGAGGAATGTATTCAGACAAGACTCACTGTCCTCTTCACTGCTGAGTTTTTCCTGTTTTATTTTTGTGGAATTAAATCCCAGTAAGACAAAGTCACCATTTTAAAAATTAAAGACACAGAATATATGAAGTTATGTACATTTTACAAATTGATATACACACTAGCTATTATGCAATAATATACCGATTTAATTTACAAAGAAATAGACTTCATGTCCAAAAAAACTGTCCTTAAGAGCCACTGAAATAAAAATATATAAATACATAAATATATTTTTATTATTAACACCACAACTACTACTAATAATAATAATAATTGTTCTTCTTCATATTGTTAGTGTTGTTGTTATTATTATCAATAGTAAATTTAATAATAATAATAACAATATTTGTTGTTCTTTTTATTTGTATTTCAATAGTTCTTAAGAAAATTAACAGGCCATTATAATTATTATTATGATGATTATTATTATTATTGTTGTTGTTGTTGTTATTGTTATTATTATTATTGTTGTTGTTGTTGCTGTGTTTGCTGTTGTTATTAATAATAATAATGATAATAATAACAATAGCCTGTTACGTTTTCTTCAATAAATATTGAGATAAAAATAGTCATTAACTCGCCACAAAACTGTGGAAATAAAATTGCTAATTACTTATTGTATACGAGAAAAAAGGGTACAGAATAAAAAGTTTGAATGACATTAATATTACAGGTTTTACAATAATACAGAAACAACAAGACCTTCAAAAAATATTACGAGCAGAAAATATCATTAAAAACAGAAAACAAACATCATTTTAAAATTGTATTTGACTAAGACGGGATTTAAAACGCTACGGATTGAGATATTCCATCCAGACAAATAAATTTACAGAATTAGATTAGTTCCTCAACATCTTGTTTTTCCACAATTATCATCTGAGCAGCAAAATATTTGTGAAAAAAAGTGAAGTCCTAAAAAAACAGCCCCAGTGTTATTCACTATGTGGAGGTAAAAAGAGGATTGGAAGTGTTGTCTGGCATCGTGCAGAGAGAAGGTTTTTATCATTTATAATCTATCTGAATGCCCACTAATGCGATACATCTGTTGGTTGTTAGTGTGATGGGACACATATGTTTTTCTGTTTTATTATTCTAATGAGTGATTAAGGGGTTAGGGATAACCCTCTTAACAGATTATGGCCTATAAATTGGAAAAACATAATAACAAAATATATTTTTTAAAAAGGGTGAGGGATATTGCAAAGAGAGAGTGACATTAAAACATGTTTTTTTCTGTCATAATATAAAAATTAATGTAAAATAATTTCAACATAATCTAGATTGATATCGAGTGTAGAAGCGTTTGCTTGTGTTGACCTGCAGGGGGCAGCACCGACCAATGAGAGAACTAAACCGACTTGACACTGACGAAGAAGAAAACGTCACCAGGAACAGGAAGTAGCGCTGCTGCTAAAGGTTAGTTGTTTAACTTCCTTATTTACTAAATATCTGCAGGTTTTTCAGCTAATGAGCCGTTTGTAAAGTTAAAACAGGAACGTTTCCTAACGGGAATGAAGTCGCTCTTTGTGCGTAAATGAAAAATAAAGTTACGCTTCGTAAATTAAATGTCAGCTTTAATATCGGGGACCAGCTGCAGGTTAATGATGATAACTTTTTAAATAAGAGGAGTGTTTGGCTGTTCAGTCTAGTGATATTACATCAGTCAGTTTGAGAGTTAATCCATACAAACTGTTCAAGTGTTTTTCAATGTACAGAACTCTGCTCAGCCCGCAGCACAAATGAACAACAGCAGAAGTCCACAAAAGGAGAAAGCAAGTTGAGCATCTTTTTCATTGAAAGCATCACAACACAAATCATGTAAAATCATATTACATATACATTTTATACATAAATAAGGCAGGCGACAACTTTATTTTCTTAACTGTCTGTATAAAACAGCTGCTACTTAAGATTTAAAGGTGTGCAGAGTTAATTCAGGTCTTCACAATTACTTTCCAGATGCGGAAAACGGACTTCAAAAAAATTCTAAATCTGGATAAGTTTGATTTTTTTTTTTTTTAAATTCCAGTACTATGTTTTTAAGTTCCACGTACCTGTGACTAAATATGTTGTACCATTGTACAATCACTGTGATCAGTTGTAATGCACACAAATAAATGTTAAACTGAGTCATAGTGTTGTTGAAATTGTACTTACTTTAATCTCTGGTTGTTTCTAATATAATTTTTAAAAGGACAGTTCATTGCATATAAAGATATTTCTGATATACTTGCTCTCCTTTGCACTAAAACATTGGAAAAACTTAGACTTATTGTTACTTCTTGGTAATTATGCTATAAGTTTACTGGTCTGGCCCCTTTGAGATCAAATGAGGCCCCTGGACCAACATGAGTTTGACACCCCTGCTGTAGATCTACAAGAGTTTGAACCAGGGCTAACCAATGGGAGGAAATAATATTGCATTTTTTTTTTTGCTAATATTGCAGAACATTTGTTTTCCACTGAAAGAAAGTCTAAAAATGCTGCGTGTTCCTTTACATGTGGGGGCATTTCTGCAGAACCTCAATACTTTTACTTTTGAAGTGGTATGTTCCGACACATTTCACCTGTTTATGTTACGATTCTGATAATATTTCATTTAGCAGTAGTTCCAGTTCCTTACAAACTGAGCAAACCTCTTCCAGGTACAGATGACTGTGCATTTTAATCTACATCACATCTACCTTATTATTTGTTTTTGGATTAGTCAGTTTTACATTTTAGTCGTAGAGGTCTTTGGTTCTCAGGTGATTTTTGCACAGTTACAACAGGTCCAGTGAAAGTTAGTAAAAGTGTGCAATTTGCCTTCTTAGATTACAGCTTATTCAACAACCTGAACAAATATGCAAACAGATGCAGCAGCAATTTACATATCATAAAAACACTGTTTAAAAAAAAAACCTGATGACAAACATCCCAAAAATGTAAAACTGAATAATAAAAAATCTCTCCTGAACTATTAAAACATGAGGAGTCGGTGTTAGAGAATAAGTTAAGTTCTAGTTCTGGTTTCTCTCTTTCACCACACACTTCTATAAAATAAGCTTCTTCTCAGCTGGACTGTTCAGTTATCAGCTCAGATAAATACAAATAACAGATAAATGACCCACACACTGTGTGCGTGCTCGTTTAGGTGGTATTAAGGGCATTAATTGTAGCCTCACATTGATAACTACATGACAGAAATCCAAGCATGTCTAAATAATAGGGGATCACAGAAACCAACAGAATCCAATCCCCAAATCTGTATTCCAGGCAGGAGCCCATCATCAAAACCGTTCAGTAATCCTCTGATTTGGTCCCCAGTCTGATAAATTCTGCCACTACCGATATGAATTATGATTATGAAGGTATAATCTCTAAAATAATGTATTATTATGAAAGAATAAACCGAGTAAAGCTCCACTTACAGCGGACCTCGGTCATATTTAGCGTTTTGGAAAATCATAATCAGACACTGCAGTCCAAGCTTCTCTAATACGTTCTCTAAAACGTTGAATATGTTCTCTGTCGACAAGCAAATGAAAAGAAAATGATTAGAATCAGAATAGTTTTCTGGGAATATGTGATTTTCTAAAACAGAACCTCTGCTGGTTTGGATTATCAGTAAAATCTCCACCTCAGAGCATCTACCGGCTCTCCACAGAATAGTTCTGAATTCAGGTCACAGTTAGAGCTGCAACAATTAGCTGATTAATTAATTAGTTGATTGACAGAAAATTAATTTAAAACCAGTGAATCACTGACATCCAAACTGCTCTGATTCTCTGGTTTTGCTTCTTCGCTGCTGCTCGTAGAATAGAATAGAATAGAATAGAATAGAATAGAATAGAATAGCCTTTACTGTCATTGTACCGGGTACAACAGGATTAGGATACCAGTTCCCATTTGGTGTCAAAGCAAGAAAAACAGCAATAAACAGTACAATTTAAAAAGAACAATAAATATATTTACACAAGGGCATGAATGCAATCGCAGCATGAGTCTTTCAGGTGCTGAAGGAATGTGAGTGTCAGGCTCTGTGATAGCTTTAGGGAAGAAGCTGTTTCTGACTACGTTTAGATTGTGGACGTTTCATGGTGTCATCTCGGCTTCTGTGATGTTGTGACGGCAAAGGATTAACATTTTCCCTGTTGTGTCCTTCAGGCCTCCAGCATGGCGGGCCGACGGGCTCTGAAGGCGGTGCTCATCGACCTGAGTGGAACTCTGCATGTAGAGGACACGGCGGTACCTGGAGCTCAGGAAGCCCTCAGCAGGTAGGAAACACCTGCAGACCAGACACAGGCGTTAAGCAGAGGGCTGAGAGCCGTCATGGTGCTGTGTGAATGTAAACTAGCAGCACTAATCACAGGATTTACACCTGTGATATTTGGCAAAAGTCTGTATATTACATAATATTTACTCAGCAAAGGAGGTGGAGTTATGTCTGTCTGTCAGCAAGATTACTGAAAAACAGACTAATGGGTTTGGATGAAATTTTCAGGGAAGGTCAGAAATGACACAAGGACCAAGTGATTAGATTTTGGCAGTGATGCAGCTTATAGTCTGGATCCACGGGTCTGATAAAGATTCTAACTGCTGGATGTTTTCTGTTTTGGTTGCGTCAGGTTACGGCAGGCGTCTGTAGCTCTGAAGTTTGTCACCAACACGACCAAGGAGAGTAAGAGGAACCTGCTGGAACGACTGCAACGCCTCAACTTTGACCTGCAGGTGAAATATCCAAAACATTTTTCTGCAGACGCTTTAATTGGAATGTTGAGTGAATTTCATTAAAGGAAGCAGATGGGATGTTTCTGTGATCCTGGCTGCTCTGCAGTGTCAAAAAAAGAAAAGAAAATGATGGTGCTTTAGGGATTAAAATAAGCAAACAAGTGACTTTACGTGATAAACACATGGAGTCATTCTTCTGCTGTTTTTCGGAGCTGCTTCTCTTGCCCTTGTTTTTGAAAATCCACTTTGCTCTGCAGGAAAAAGAGATCTTCACTTCTCTGAGTGCAGCGAGGAGTCTGCTGGAGCAGAAACAGCACCGACCGCTGCTGCTGGTGGAGGACAGCGCTCTGGAAGACTTCAGCGGTACGACTGGTTTTATAAAGCAATCTGTAGCTGTTTGTTCCGACTAGAACGTGAAAATAACTAAAACTCGCTGATCCTCTCCAGACTTCTGATTGGTCCGTTATTCTGCAGGTATCGACACGTCGGAGCCGAACGCTGTCGTTATCGGACTCGCTCCCGATCACTTCAACTACCAAACACTCAACACAGCTTTCAGGTGGGGAGCTCTCTGCTAACATCTCAGAGCATTCTGGATGTGATAAATTTGAGTTTTTGAGTGAAGATGTTCTGCCTTATTGTGCTCTTGTGTCCTGCTTCTTCACAATAAACCTGCTTGATGATGAGTAGGAGTTGCAGAATTATTAATTGAACTTGACAGATTTTCTTTCTGCCAAAGTTTGTCTCTGAAACTACCATGTAAACTGTATAGTGCTTATTTTTCCCCCTTTCTTTTTGTATTTTTTTCTCCGTAGAATGATCCTGCATGGAGCTCCTCTCATCGCCATCCATAAGGCTCGCTACTACAAACGTAAGGACGGTTTGGCCCTCGGCCCCGGACCGTTTGTGACCGGCCTGGAGTTCGCCACCGACTGTAAAGCTACTGTAGTGGGAAAACCCGAAAAGACGTTTTTTATGCAGGTCAGGATTCTTCCTTTTTCTCCAAGTGAAACACAGAAGGTTTTCCATTTATCACAAATAATTAAAACAATATTATTTTAATGGGCTAAAATTCACATCCAGTAGAAATACAACAAGACTTACACACATGTTTCATCGATTACACCAGAGTTTTTGTATTGAGATGAATTGGATTCATGTTTTCTGGAGCTAACAATGACCCTGTAAATGAAGACTCTCTCCTCATCTTCTGCTGGTTGTTCTCCTCCCACAGGCTCTGTGTGATCTGGAATGTAGCCCCAGTGAAGCTGTCATGATAGGAGACGTAAGTAGAACTTTCAGCATTTTGTTCATAGGCTGTTTTTTCTGGAACTCAGACATGAGACCACTCACTCCAATTCAGTGGTGGATCTTCAGTGGGGGCATGGGGGGGCAGTGGTCCCCCCTGTGATCTGATTTGCCACCCCGTGTGCCCCCCAAAATTTTCGTTGGAATTTTACATTACTGATACTCCGATTTCCGACGCTCCTGAACACAACTTCGTTACTGATCGTTGCCGGTTTTATTGAACTTTATGTTCAACTTCAGAGTCAGATATAATGTGAGCCGTGAACCCCAGGAGTTGGTGGAGTTTATTTGTGAGTGTTGACCAGAGAAGAGCATTAGCATCCAGTGGATATTAGCTTTAATGTGAATTAGCGATGCTAACAGAGCTAGCTGACCAGTCCTGATTAGCAGCTAAATGTAGCATCAAGCTAACGATGTTTGTGTTGTTTCCTGTCAGCAGCTGAAGTGTGTTGTGTTCCTGTAATGTGGTTCATTAAGTTCACAAAACTGTGGCTGGTTGACGTTAATGTAACGTTCAGTAACGCTAATGTTCTAGTTGTCAGTAATCAGCTTTAATTTGACACTAAAACACACTCTGATAGTTTTAAATGGCATCAGTTTCATGAATTTGTTGAAAATGGTCTCATTTGTTGTTGTGATGTTGCTGCTGATTCATTAAAACCAGATGATCCGTGTTAAAGACACGTTTAGTTCTAGTATCAGAAGTACAAGAAGGAAACATGGGTGGAGCCAAGAATAACATAGAATGGCCTGTAGGTCATAGTATAGCATGTCAGTTCAAAAAAAAAAAAAAACATAGATTATTATGTGGTTCAAAAAGCACAAAATGATAGGATGTTGCCTAAAACTGTCATGTATGATATGTGGTTCAGTAAATGTCATAGTGCAGTATTTTGTCAAAATAGTATGTTATTCAAGAAAACACCAGAGTATAATATGTGGTCTAAAAAATGACATAGAATAATAATTCATTGCACAAGTTAAAGTATAGTAATGTTTAAAACTGTTCAAATTCTTATATGTTGCTAAAAAATAACAACAACAAAATAAAACAAAAAAACGTCATAGTAATATGTCAATTAAAAAGTCTATAGTATAGCATGTCACTCTAAAAACGTCAGAGTTTGGTCTTTGGTCCAGAAAACGTTGTTCTGTCCCGGCTGTCTGAAGTAGGTGAGGAACAACACGAAAACAGTCCAAACGCTGGTTTCCAGAGGGTTAGACGAGGATTTATTTGAAAGAATAAGTTTACAACAACATAACATGTGAGGGGGTTAAAAGCAAATTGGTGTTAGTAAAATAAAAATAAATGAACAGAACTAAAAGTGAACTTCATGTTGACATTGATGGACATTCCAACCAGGAACAAAGTAAAAGATCATCAATATGAAAAAAAAAACTCGTCCTGTTCACCTCTTAAAACCCCAAAACACACCACAGTAGCACCCTAAACTAAAAGTACCAGTGGGTTCCTGTTTTCCTTTCTGAACAGTTCAAAGGTCCCTCCCCACACATCCACCAACCACTGGAACACGTCTCCAAAGTTCTGCTGAAGCTCAACTTCCCCTCAGAAGAAGTGCCGCCAGATGAAGGAGCCTTTTGAGAGACAGCTGGCATCGTGATTGGACGGTACTTTGGTCTGATCCAATCCAGCTTCAGCTCCAGAGACGGCAGGCGGGACGAGTCAACGGAGGCCGGGTGGATGAAGGCATGAAGCTGAGAACAATCCAGAAAACACCAGAGGAGGAATGCAACAGCCCAGGGCCAGAACAAACAGAGTAGCATGGTACGTCTCTGAGACAACATCATAGTATAGCCTTTGGTTCAAAAAACGCCATCATATACATCGTATATTGTCCAAATAACAAGTCAAAGGAAAGAGACATACATTGTAGAATTGTAGTAATTGTGGGCTGATTGATTTACTGATTAGTATTTTAGTTTTTACAGTGATCAAAACATGAAATTTAGGTTGGTTTAAAGGAATATTCCACCTTAAATCTTTGAATATTGACCTAAAAGGTTGGTTTCAGGAAGTATTCCACCTACAAGGTCCTCACACATCCACCTGAGGTGCTGGTTAAAAGGAATATTCCACCTGAAACCTCCACGAGGGCAGTCTGTGTAGCAGCGACAGCAGAAAGAGGTCCTCTCTGGATGGAAGAACGGCGTCCGACTGGCAGCTCCCTTTCTGCTCTTACCTTACTCACTGAACTCAAGGTCCATGGAGGACTCCAGCAGTTGATGTTTCCTGCTGCAAACTTCTCTTTTTCAGCTTTCTTTCACGTCCGATCACTCCCGACCCGGTTTTTGTTGACGTTTTTGACCCTTTTTCTGAGCTTTGACCGATCCGAGAACATGAAGTACATCATCGGCATCGACGGAGTAACTGATGGAGGGAAACCCAGCCTCACCAACCGCCTCATCAAGAACCTGCCCGACTGCTGCTGGTCCATCAGGATGACTTCTTCAAGCCCCAAGATCAGATAGAAGTTGGTGAAGATGGCTTTAAGCAGTATGATGTCATCACTGCTCTGGACATGGACCCATGATGAGGAGGATCTACGCGTGGCTGGAGAACCCGGTGAAGTTTGAGAAGTCTCATGGCGTTAATAACACCCTGGACACAGAGATGATCCTGAAGTCTGACCACAAGGAGGAGGAGGAGACTCACATCCTCACTGTGGAGGGCCAAAATATCTGTTGTGCCCCCCCTCAATAAAATTAATCTGGATCCGCCCCTGCTCCAATTCCATATTTCTTCTTAGAACCTCCCTCAACTTTTCCTGCTTGTAAAAATATCAGTCAGAAAACAATTCTATTCTTCCCTCTAGAAAACAAAAGAGTACAACTCAGTGATGTGTTTTTCTTCAGCAGCTTGTGAACTTAAAGTTAGTCTGTTGTGGTTTATGTCTCTGCAGGACGCCAGGGATGATGTAGGCGGAGCTCAGAATGCAGGAATGCTGGGTATTCTGGTCAGAACCGGTGAGTTAACAGTCAGCATGTTCTCCTTCACTTTAGTTCTCTTTCCTTCACCTTCCTACTTTTCTTTATCTTTTGTTACGTCAACACATGCTGCTTTGGCATCGTAACCAGAATTTATGCCACCCTCTTAACTCAGCATCATCCCTTCATCTTCCTCTTTGACACCTTCTTTCCTGTCACCTTTCAGGTAAATACAGAGAAGGAGATGAGAATAAAATCAGCCCGCCTCCCCACCTGACATGTGACAGTTTCCCAGACGCCGTCGAACACATCCTGCAGAACCTGCTCTGAGCTATAAGTAACAACAAACCAGCAGAGCTTCATTTGCTCACGTTGTGTTTTAACAACATAGAGAAGAAAGTTAGAATTACTGTTCTCATCCCAAACAAGCTGACAAAGGTCAAATAATGATGCTGCAGCAGATTCACTGACAGAAGAGTATTTAATACAAGTTATCAGTCAGAATGTAGAATGAAAAACTTTCAATAAAATCTGTATTTCAGACGCACCAGCTGTCTGCGTTGCCACCAAAATAAGATTTTTGTTTCATTAGGATGTATACAATTACAGATAAATAAAAAATACATGTATTAGCAAACATTTTTACGTGTTATTTTATTGCTTTTCATTGGATTTTGCATAGACACTGAATAAATTAGCAGGAGGCTACTGTTCTACTTTAATACTTTGTCTTTTGTTTTTTCCCTTCATCGCATCTTTGAAAAGCTCCAAACTGTTAGAAACCTGCTCTGCTCCGACTCACAGTAACGTGGAACAAACATTAACAGCTTAGGAAAGGATTTTTGCTGTTTCTTGCCTGTAAATGCAGGAGATGCATTTCTAACCAAGAAAAATTAAGTTCTATCCAGAAGTTAGTTGTGGAAGTTGGAGTAGAAGTTCTTTTTTCTGTTTAAAGCCTGGCTGAGTGTCAGACGGACTCGTACTCTGTCTCCCAGGCCGTGTATCTGTCCATCAGGCTTCGTGCTGAGGGTTTCGTGTGTGCGATCACCTCCAGGAAATCAGCTGTTGTGACCGTTTCCAGCTGGACGGCCGGCATGTTGGCGTCTCCTGTGGAAAAGAGTCACAATGAGCCTGCAGTGGCTGATGTAAAGACAGAAAACGTGGCAGCTGGAAGGGTCAGCCTGGACCGTAAAGCTCTTTATCCACCAGGCATCTGCTGGGGGGGGGGGGTCGTCCTACCGTCCTGATGTGACTCCAGAGCATCAAAGATCTTGCGGACCGGTCTCATGGCGGCCTCCTTACACACCAGTCTGATGTCAGAGCCGGAGTAGCCCTCCATCTCCTGAAACACACAAAGGGCAGCTTTCTCCTTATATGAGCCACAGAAACATGAGTGAACACACATCTGTCCAAACAACAAAACAACACATCAGGGCAGTGGCAAAGAAAATGTGACCTCTGCCAGCGTTTTACAGTCCAGCTCAGTCCGTAGCTCCACTCCTCCGGTGGAGTTGAGAGGAGGCAGCCACTCGGAGATCATGGCCTGTCGAGCTGATGAGGAGGGAAGACTCACTAAGATCCTCTTCTCTAACCTCCTCAGCATGGCGTGGTCCAGCTCCCTGAGAGAAGACAAAGATTTGGTACAAACCTGGAGGCACAGCAGCTAACTATTAGCCCTTTATATTTGTCTTAAACCCTTATTATCCCCCGCCTCCACGAAGTGGAAAAGGGGGATATAGGTTTGGCCTCCGTCCGTCCGTCCGTCCGTCCGTGCGTCCGTCCGTCCGTCCGTCCATCCGAGATGAAGGGGACAGATTTTCTCGGAAACTATTACAGCTAGGATTACGAAATTTATTGTGTAGCTTCACACCATGGACACCTTGATCAAGTTCGAAAATGAGACCTGTGCGACAATATTTAACAGAGTTATGGCCCTTGATCACTATTTTGGATGTAGACTCATAGACATCGCATGTGGCGGGGGATATTGATGACCATGTCGTCTTGTTTCCTTTCTTATTGTTCCATTTCTGACATAAAAATTATGTTGGATCCAAGAAAAAAGTGTAATTTATTCAATTTATTCAAATGCTAAGAACATAATGAGGGTTTTTTTTCTTGTTCTAGGAAAGTAGCAACTGTGTCAGAAAGAAAAAAGCAGACTTTCAGTTCTTCATCGCTCACACGTGATTATTTCCATTTCTAAATGGAACACATACACAAACTTAATGTTCAGTAGAAGGCTCTTCTCCTAACCTGAGCACATGTTGCTGGTGCTTTCCTCACTTCACTGGCTTCAGGTTAGGATCAGGATTGATTTTAAAATTCTTTTAAGTCTCTGAATGGACTGGCCCCAGAATGTTTCACCTCATTAAGGTGCATCAACCCTCCAGAGCCCTGAGGTCCGCTGAGCAGACGGTTCTGGACGTTCCTCCATCCCTCATGAAAACCAGAGCAGATGGAGCCTTTGCAGTCGTGGCTCCATGCTGTGGATCATCGCCTCTCTCTGTACGGTCTGAGAAGAACCTCTCCATTTTTAAAACACGCCTTAAGACCCACTTATTCACCCTGGCCTTTGGTCGAGCAGAGTCACCTTTGCTGGATCTTTATCTGATTTATTTTACAGTTTTATTGTTTTCCTTTTATTGTTTTCATATTGTTGATGATTTATTTTACTGAAAAGTGCTTTGGTTGTCCATAGGCCTTTTAAAGGTGCTACATAAATCAGTCTGACATTGACGTGTGCTTAAGTGTTACCAGGGCAAGTTGGAGGCAGCCAGAACAAACACCAGGTCCTCTGATCTCGCCAGTCCGTCCATCTGAACCAGCAGCTCCGTCTTCATCCTGCGGCTCCCCTCGTGTTCGCCGCTGAAAGCAGACGTCCAAGTTTTATTCTAGTTTGAATCCACATAAGTCGTGTTTATTTATGTAGCACCTTATCTTACACAGAGGTTATTTAATATGTGTTACCTGCAGATAAGAAAAAAAAAAGAAATTGAATGAAAGGTAATCAGAATTTAGGTGATGAATTAATTTAAAACAGCACAGACAGGTTGGGTGAAGTGCACAAGGATATATAGAATAATCAAAAGTGACTGAGTAAAGCAGCTAGAATCGATTGGAAGAATGAAACTTTCTGCACTCTGTGGTTGAGCTCACCCCATTCCAGCTCCTCTCTGGCTCATCACTGATTCCAGCTCATCCAGGAAGATGGTGGACGGGGCGTGGTAGCGAGCCAGCTCAAACAGAACCTGCAGACAAATCCACAGGTGTGACAGACAGCATGCACGTAAGCATGTTTAGGCGGATTTCTTGTATTTACTGACTGAAAACCTACTCTGACCAGCTTCTCAGAGTCGCCCCTCCACTTGCTGACGATGCTGGAGGCCGAGATGTTGAAGAAGGTCGTCTTACACTCCGTAGCTACAGCTTTGGCCAGCAGCGTCTTACCTGTACCTGTGTGAATATCAGTCAGGTTGATTTTCAGAATGCAGGTCTTTATAATAAGCTGCTGGAGGTTTTACCTGGGGGGCCGTAAAGCAGCAGGCCCTTCCAAGGAGACAGGATGCCGGTAAACAGCTGAGGATACTGAAGAAAGAGAATTGAAATGAGAATAAATCAGCAGAGATAAGCCCCATTATAGTTCAATATGAGGCTGTTCTATATCTGCAAACATTATCCTCCAGCAGCAACACATGCGTTTCCATTCAGAAGCTGAGCTGTGCGCTAAGAAAGCGGATAAGTCTGATGTATGGCCGAGTCAGTGCTGCAAATACCACACAGCACAAATTAGTGTAAACTTCAGGGCTGACTCAAATCACCAAACTGACCTTATATATACAGGATGAATAATAATGGAGACAGAAGTTAGGGACGGTGGAGAGGTGGAGGGACAGTGTTATTCAATAAAGCAGGCCGGCACAATGGACTGAAGGAGATAAGACACATCAGTCCTCATCTGGGTCTGTAAATGTCAAGAGGATGCAGACAGCCTGGTTTGTTGTCATATATCCATGAGAAAGGTCTGGGTGATGATGATGGAAGTGCGAGGGTGTGTTTTCTGTGTGTGTGTGTGAGTTTATCCATACACAGAGGCAAAGTTGTGTGATTGCGGCCATAATAAATTCTGCATGGCCTTCTCTGTATGTTGGCTCTCTGTCTGTCTATCCATCTCTGTGTATATAGATTTAACGTCAGTCTAATAGACTGGCCTGACCTCCTGCCCTGCGCCTCTTAAAGCCCTCTAAAGGAGATGTATTCAGAATCGAAGACGGGCGACCGGCGCTGAAATACCAGCGTGCTCGGGCGGCGGCCGCACCTTAATGGGATAAACGACGGCCTCTTTGACTAATCGCTTGGCGTCCTCCAGACCGATGATGTCCTCCCAGCGCACGTTGGGGCTGTGCAAATAGATGTCCTTTAGGGGTGAGCAGACACACAAGCACACAGGGTGAAGGATATCAGCTGGAAATGAACACACACACACACACACATTCTGATGGGATGAGGCTAAATAGGTGTCCTTTAGAATGAAACATCAGATAAGGGAAACAGATAGAACCTGGGCCTTCATTAATACAACACATCAATCCATTCACAACGAAGCTCTGCGTTGCTCTCTAGTGGACATATGGAGTATAAGTCATGTTTAGACAGCAGATTTGGTGGCACAAGCCAAGATAAAATCAGCTTTTTTACAGTTAGTAAACATGTATGCAAGATATATCCCATGGACTTCAAAAGTCCCCCAATTATAGATTGATCCGGACAATTTTGGAGTAATTGTCAGCTAGTTTTATGTCAGCTTGGATCGTTTCTTCTCATATCGGATCATTTTTGTGTCTTTGGGATAGTTTTCAAATCATTTAGGACAAATTTCATGTCATTCGGGACTAATTTTCCATAATTATGAATCATTTTCAAGTCATTCTGAACGATTTTTGAGTCATTTTGGACAATTTTCAAGTTGTTTTGTCCAAGTGATTGTTTCCATAATAAATGATTATGGAATTTGTTAAAACATGATCATAATGAACACACACACAAAAAAAACATTAGTGGGTGGCACAAGTCAAGATAAAATCAGCTTCTTTAGGAGTTTGTTGTTGTTGCCAGTGTGTGCAGTATTTTATCTGCTTACCCTGCTGATGATAGCGGCCAGATCTCTCATCTCTCCATTCACTCCAGAAAACCCACTGAGAGGCTTCAGCAGCCGCTCCTGCAGCAAACAGACATTACTAGTTCATACTGCAGTTTATACGCTTCATGTTTCTTGAGAACTGAAAGGAAAAAAAACAAGATTTAAAAATGATTTAAAGGCTCATTAGTGTTTCTTAAACGCTTCCATGTTTTTACCATGTGGTCCGAGTCGATGCCAATTGTACTTTTGCCGTCAGTAATCTGGCCCTAAGACACACAAATAGGAATAAAACTGACAGCAGGGATTTCAAAATTTCATAAAATTATGAGCATATGTATGTATTTGCCCTGTAGAATACTCAGTAGAGACTTGGCATGCAGGTTTTAATGTGATGCAGTTAAGAGAAATACAGTTCTGTTAAGCAGCCTAAATAAAGCTGCTGCTAAACCACACCACAAACTGATTCAGAGAAAAGTCTGAAAAAAAGGACACAAGAGCTCCACAATCCATTTTTCAGGGGGAACTATTCAGTTAAGATCTTTCCATTGACTTCCTCTTAGTTTTCTGAAATCACATTGATATTGAATAATGATTAATTGTGTCTGTTTCCTAGAATAACAGCTTCCAGCACCTTCTTGATCCCTGCTGCTCCTCCACTGTGTCCGTTTCTGACTGAGGAAACATTGAGACCGAACTCTGGAGCTACAGAAGAAGCGTTCTCCTGGGAAGTTAATCACAACAATAACTTGATATTTTAGCATACTTGTGCTGTTACGGGACGTTTTATTTTTGTGCTCATTGCATTTACATTCACACCAGCAGCTGTCCTCTTCACTCCGTTTCCAGACTGTGGCTTCTGAGACGGGCTGATTTTGGGAAGAGGCTTCACGGCTGAACACGGACTCCTGAGGATAGAAAGAGGAACACGACACTTGGTGAGGCAGACTAATCGCTGTACTCATTTAGTTTAAGTCCTAAATGTAATGTCACTCACTTTTTAACTCCACCACTTCTTGCGTATCTGTTTCCACCTTGACAGAAACCAAGAACAGGATTTGGATTTAATTTATCCCACTGAGTATTCGACATGACTTCCTGCTGCCCCTGTACCTGGTTCTGCTGCTCTTCTGGTCAGTTTGGGGTACTTCTGGAACTTGACATAGTGATAACTCTCGTACTCCATCAGCACCATCTCCAGATCGATGTTATCACAAACCTCGAACCTCCTCACGCCTACATTTGTCTCCTGGTCCAAGGCCACGGCTGCCGCTACGTAGCTGGAGACACAAACACAAAAAGTAGCCCAGACGAGGTCAACCATACCTGCTGTCTGTAAA
Organism: Acanthochromis polyacanthus; assembly: GCF_021347895.1. Lineage (NCBI taxonomy): Eukaryota > Metazoa > Chordata > Actinopteri > Pomacentridae > Acanthochromis > Acanthochromis polyacanthus. Next base: position 1,646,800 of record NC_067130.1, on the reverse strand, counting down.
ATTTACTTTCAATGCGTGTGTCTCTGCACTCCATACACACACAGACATGTATGACCCTCTGGAGGCTCGTTACTATCCATCCAACATCCGCTTCTTCATCTGCAATTATTTCACACTTTTTCCTTCTCACTTCTTCTCTTAAATTGTGTTCTTTCACTCTCCAGTGCAACATTTATTGTAAAAACAGTGAGTCTAGCTTTTCTAGCTGGGTCAGTCTAGTCCATGGGATACATCTGCATACATTTTTATTAAAAGTAAAAAAAAAAAAAACTAATGTTTTTTATTATCATCATGATCAGGTCTTTACAAATTCCACAATTATTTATTATTCAAACAATCATTTATTAATAGAAAATGACTGGATATCACTAAAATATGAACTAAATAACGTCTGAATTTAACACCAACCACCTTCTAATGAGCTAAACAATAATAAAATGAGCTGATTCACAAATAGTTTGGATTGTGTTCTTCTTGTTAAGTTGAGATAATCATGACAGATGTTTCTTTTTGGCATTATATCAAATTTTATGTGTAAAATAACAAATTAAATCCCTTTCCATTAAGTCCCCCGTTCCAAAAACTCCTCTCCAGGAAGTGTGTTAATTCCAGATCACATGACCTGCTCCACATGATGTCATTTCCTCCTGAAGAAAACACTGGCCAGACTCCAAGGCTTTCTGACTTATTTAATATAAAATAGTCAACAGGTTTACTACAATATATTTATGAATAACTTTACATTTCACTCAACTGTATATAAAATATTTAGAAGAATCTTTCTCTAAAATACCATGTGGGCGGCCATGTTGATTTTAGGCCTGAAAACGGCAAAAATGTCGACTATGATACAAAAAATCCCACAGTTATATATTGACCCAACATCTAAATGCTAAAAATGAACTAACAGTACATTTTAAAAAGCATCTGGACTCCATAACTGGATACTGACCCTTGCCCCAGCAGGTGGTGGTAGATGAGGATGAGGAGGTTCTTCTTCCTCATCTCGGTTCTTACCTCTTCCTGTTGAACGGAAACACAGAATAAGATATGAGAGTAACTGCTGCAAAGTCACTCTATGGTGTATTAGGACTAAATCCTTCAAATGGCATTTCTGCATGTCACAGTTACATACTTACAAGTTTTTATCAGAAAATTATTCCCACTTTCCCTAAAATGGCTCACATGGGGATATTTTGTTTGTCTGCTTTCAGAATAATGGAAAGAAAACCAACAAAAAAACACATGAATATGTTCATTTAACACACTTTGTCTGTTTGTATCCGTGGTTTTCAGTTGTGATATATATCCTTAAAGACTTTTTTTTTAATTTCTCACACTCTGAGCCACACGTCTCCACCTTAGCAGCAGTACGTACACCAAACTTTGTGATTTTATTCCCTTCAATATTCTGTTTTTTAATGTATCATTCGTAGTCAAATTTATATAACATTTTATGCCCTAAACATTGTGAAGTTTACCTTTTCTGACTGTTTACACAATTTTTCAATTCATGGAAAGAAAAGAAAAAAAACCACCAAAACATCCAAAGCCCTCCCTGTAAAAAATTTGAGGCTATTGTCAACAAAATGAAAACAAAACTGAAGCGAGCTTTATCCGATGTTCACATTCTACAGAGGAAGAGCAAATTAGAACAAAAATAGAAGACACATAATTTTAGAAAACTTGCAATAAAAAAACCCTTGCCTGTTTATAAGCAATCAACTTGGGAGGTTTATGGTGAAATTTCACCCTGTTCCCCTGTCAATGCCAGATGATAATAAAATCTACTGTGTTACATCTCCTGCTGTAAACATCTGGATGTGTATTATACAGTAAAGGTTTGAGAAGAAGGACAAGCTGCCAGCAGAGGGCGACATATCACCACCAATAACAACCAGCTGACTGGTATCTAGGCAACCAATGAAGCTAAACAAGCATGATTAGCCCAACAGCTAACTGCCAAACTTGTCACAGTGGTAATTTACCACCTGCTTAGTACATCATATACATATGAAACAAACCGACCTGGCTCTGGATACGAACATTATAGCACTATTTACCGTGTGGAACCGTGTTTTGGTCATATTTGGGAGTAATCCCCCGACTTTCAGTTGCTACTTACTTAGCAAGAAAGTTGTTAGCTCACCAACCGGTGTCCGTCAAACCTGCAGGAAACGACAAAAAATCAAACCGTCCGTTCACTCACCGCCTCCCGGGCTTCATGGGCGATCTTCATGGACTGATAGGAAAGCTCCATCATTGTTGTGAGATGTTTGTGAAGCGCTGTGGCTCTGCGGTTGTTGCTGGAGTTTGTTTGCGTTGCTTCTGTTTGTCCCCTCAGGGCCACCGTACATACAAGGATGAAGGCGATAGTATTACATAAGAGCAAACAAAATAACAAAACTAAAAAATTAAACGTTAATTTATTTTAGCATTCATTTGGAATTATTTTCCACGCTTCATGACAGTTTATTAGTATTTAAATGAGGCATATAACTGTTTTTTATGAGATTCAATGTGTAGTAAACTTGCATTGAAGATGAAAATCTTGGTGTCAAAATACCGGAAAACACAAACTTCAGTACAAAACTATGTTGAAAACACCTTTCTTGTTTATGACACAATGGCACAAATATCTACAGTTGTATTTTCTCTGCCATTTGTAAAGTTTTAAATGTTTTATGAGTTTACATTGGCAGAATGAATGCTAACACGGCAGGTTAGTAACTTGGTACCTCATCTAATTATTTTGTTGTTGCTTCACAGTAATCCTGGTTTCAGGACCGACTGAAAATGAAAAAATGTGGTCAAAAGAGTATATCTACAATTTCAGGAGAAAGCGATATTTTAAAGGAAATTTTGATATTCATAATATATTAATCATTTAATGTCATTATATATCAATCATAGCAACAAACTAGTCCTTACACTTTATAGAATTTAACTACATTTTGCTGCTAATGCTCTAAGTGGGATTTTTCCTGCATGACTTGTATTGTAACGAAGGATTTTTGCATTGCTTCGTTAGTAAATTCACGAAAGCAAAGGAACTGAATATGAACTCCACTACTGGTATCTGTAAACTTTATCATTTGGACGTTTTGTTTTCTAATATTTCATGCATGTGATAAACTAGAAAGTGGAAAGACACATGAAAGACACATTAATGAAGGCCTGGATGTTCTTTTTAGTGGTTCACTTTACACTTTTTGTTCTTCTAGTTGTGTGTTAGCGGTTTTCTTCGGTGCTGTGGTGAATCCTGTGTTATGTGGGTGATGGATATATCTGTGTTGGCGGTGTGTATTTTTGAGGGTGCGTTTGTATCCATGGTGATACTTGCGTCCCTAATTCTGTGTTTGTGTAACGGACATCATCAGGCTGCAGGAAGCCAGACTATTAGTCAAACAAGCTGCCGTCTGTCCTATTAAGGGGCGACTACTGTTCAGGCAGGCTGGTATTTCAGCACAGGTTCTTAATGCTTAAACAGGAGGAGGGCAGTGAGGTCAGGGCAGTCTGTTACACGGACATTAAATCTATATGCGGGATGATATGGAAACACATACAGGAGAAACACACATGCTACAAGCAGCACACACAGGTGCACATGCATGACTATTCACACACCTCCATGCAAACACACACAGAAAAAACACAATCTTCTACTCTGCTGTGGCTCCAACAACAAACCAGGTTGTCTGCATCCTCTTGACATTTACAGACAGAGACGAGGACGGATGTGTTTTATTGAATAACACATGCACCATCCCTCCACCAACCCACAGTCCCTAAAACCCAAAGCCTTTACTCTTTATATCTTTAAATCAAGTCTCTGGAGTATATAGAGTCGGGTTTGTGGCTTCACTCATGTTCTGTTTTTGCAACAAAGATCGATCGTTTGCTTGGCTTTGTTTGCTTTGCAGAGGAAATGCATCTGTGCTAGCATACCTGATGCATTCAGTACAAATACAGTCCTATGCAGTGAAATATTAACTGTTGTTATTGGCTACTGATGAATAAGGCGATATATACACTATGGTTGTACATGGCTCCATTGTTTCTGATCAGGTTTTTTATGAATTTTATGGATTTTTCCATTGACATGTTTGAAAATCCTACAACATAAAGGAGTGCTCTACATGTCTCTCTGTAAAGATCAAACTCAAAGGCAAATCAGATCTGTCATCGCTCTTAACTTTGCATGTTGAATATGTCTTTGATTCTTTTGTGTAATATATTTGTACAAGCACGCCGTCAGCTGCAGTGTTTGGTTTTATAAATGAACAATTTTGCTAAAGTCGAGCATGCATTGTAGTTACTTAATGAACAAAACAAGAAAAATTTGTTGTTCTGAAACTAATCTTCAAAAACATCCTATGAAAATAAACAATAGTAAAGGAGGCATGTTTGATTTTATTTCAAAAACATTTATTTCGTCTGGCACCGTCAGTTTCTATCTTTACCCCCAGTAAGTTGCACATCTGGTACAGCAATACATTTACTACTTTAGTTAACCACAGTATACTTTTTGTTTAACTGAAACCTTGTGAAAAAGTGAGAAAAAAAAAGACACGGTTAAGTTTCTGTTCAGCGTTATATTAAGACTGTGTTTGTGCAAAATTCCAGACCATGAACAAAAGCTGCCAAAGAGCTGAGTCCAAATAGTATTCAAGATGATCTCCCCAGTATATCTGAGCCATAAAAGTTCCCGATGAAACAGTTACAGTGTGAAGAATTGCAGTGTTTTTCATTTTAAAGGACTTCCTCCAAACACACATCTGCAGCTGAGTATTTTCTTCTTTGCAATTTAAAAAGAAAAAGTCACGGGCTGCAGCTTTGATTAGTTTTAAAAGATTTTAGTGTGAAAACAATATTGAATTTTGAAGAAAAGCGTGCAAATTCCCGCTTTAAAATTGCTTGAAATCTGCCGCCGCTGCACTGAAGCTCTGAAGAAGTCGACCACACACCAAGACAGTAACTAGAAAAATAAAACCTCTAGTTGTCCCTCAGCTGACAAGAATCTGAGATCACAACACGCATCGTCCAGGCAGTTCTCATCATCAGCACATCCTCTCAAGTCTTAAACATTTTCAGAAAAATATACATAGTGCAAACAGGTCAGCTATGAATGAGGAAATGGTGCCAAATGCCAGGAGCAGCCTGGCATCAGCGCTTCTTTCTGCTGGTTTCTAATGACTCTGATCTTCTTAAAGCTAAGTTCAGGACCCCCATTTGCAGAGAATCCCCACGCATATAAACAAGAAATGGGTATCTGATAAGAAAATAGTAGCTTTGTGTGCATTATGTACTTTTTGTTTGCTCTGAATGGCAAATTAAGCTTTGCATATTTATTTTTTAAGTAAGTCCTTGGTCCGCAAACGTACAATTATCAGCAACCCTTCTGAAAGTCAGAGTTTGACGATCTGAAGTTACTCGTTAATACTCCAAAATGCATGGACATATTTTATCAGATGAATCTTAGATTTGGCAAAAGAAGTTGTAAGGCCAGATTTTAAATACTGATATGAAGACTTCAGTGACTATACTGAGGCAGTCTGAGCTCTAACAGGAATGCTTACTGAGTGGTGGAAGATGCAGTGTCATCGCCAAACTCCAGGCAACGGGTCAGGGCTTGTTTCAGAGTGAAATGCTCTTGGGTGTGTGTGATTTTGGCTAGTTTCAGATCAGTTTGATGTCCTGTGGGAAAAGTTGAGACCACAAGTTGAGGTGGAGTTAAACATTTTCTTGTGTAGAACTTGAATGAACATGAGTTAAACTCTACTGATGCAATTTTGGATTGTCTACAACTTCAGGGTAAAAATATGAAATGTTTTGCACTTTATCAGCACAGTTTTTTTTTCCCTCAGTGCAGTCAGGGACGAAATGGCATGACAAGGTGAACTTTTGACATTCCTGTCCTTGAGTCTGAGCCTCTACCGCCTCAGAAGACTCCAGCCTCTGTGAGTAGTGTACCGGCCTCCAGCAGCAGAGCCTTGACGTAGACGTGGACAGTGTAGAACATGGTGACAAAGTCCTGGGTGCTGAATAGGGTGTCTGCAAGAGCAAAACCCAGAGTGGAGGGGATGAAACCTCTGCCGTACTCCACCATCCACGTCCCAGCGTTCCACTGGACCGACGTGGCCTCTCCTACAGCATGTACGATGGTGTCACCTGTGGGGAAAGAGGGTGGAAGGAAACAAGATGAGACAGACAGAAATCATTTAGATCAGGGGAGTCAAACTCATCTTAGTTCAGGGGCAAAACTCAGTCCAGGTTGATCTCAAGTGGACCGCACCAGTAAAATCACAGCATAATAACCTAGAAATAACCACGACTTCTAATTTTAATCACAGGTATCTGGAACTGAACAATATAGTATTTTACTTTATGATCAAAGCGACAGTCAGACAAAAAAGACAAAAAATACTCCATCAAAAGCTAGACAAAACATTACAATGACAAAAATGAGAACAAAAAGACAAAATATGAGAGCCACGACATGAAACGAAACAAAAAGACAAAAAAATTTGACAGAAAAGTTACAAAGCGCCAAAAAAAGGCCAAATGACAAAAAACATACAAAAGACACAAACAGGACACAAAAAATGATAAAAGCAAGAAACAAAATGAGAAAAAGTCGACAAACAACACAAGCGAGATAAAAAACAAACACCAAATGACAAAAATAATACAAAAACAACAAATAAAGCCAAAAAATTACAAAAATGAGATGAAAAACATTTGAAGACAAAAAGGAAAAAAAAACGAAAAAATGTGAGACAAGCGACACAAAAGTCAGACAAAAAAAGGCAAAAAAAACAACAACAAGAAGACAAGAAAATATTACAAAAATGAGACACAATATGACAAAGGAACAATGAACAACCTAGTATTTTACTTCATGGTCAAAACAAGTTGTCATGGTCTAGAAATTATTTGGAATTTATAGTTTTACTAATTTACAGTTTGCCGGTGATGTCCTCGCTCTCGTTTTTAAGCTCCACAGAGTCGTCTCGTGGGCCGGATCGGACCCTCTGGAGGGCCGGTTTTGGCCTGCGGGCTGCATGTTTGACACCCCTGATCTCGATAAAAATTCTAAAACTGCAGATTGAAATGTGTTACCAGGATAGTAGATTTCACTCTTGGTTGTTCCCTCTTTCCACTGTCTGAAGGTGCCGGAGATGATGGTGTCAGAAATCTCTGCCCAGTAACGACCTGACAGAAACAGAAAGAGGACGGGGACTCAGACTAATGGAGTGCTCTAAACAGAAGAGAACAACGGGAGGTAAAACACATCTGCAAAGAAAACAGGAGCAGACATTTTCAGCTTCATAGCATGAAGACAACACACTCTTTGTCCAGTCGTCCTCTACCTAATTCAAGCATCCCTGTAATTATTCTGATTCTCGTTTAGATTATGTTTTGTGGAAGTGATCGATTCGTCTCTCCTCACCTGAGTGTCCTCCGGTGTCCACGGCGGTACCAAACAACAGCAGGTACTCTGTGAGGGAAGCATGGAGGAGACACATGGAGCCCATCCAGCCTCCAGCGTTCACAAACACCCACTGCAGGTCCTCATCTGGCAGGATGTGGCCCGGATACCTGGTTCAGAGACACTTTATTAGCCACCGGACTTTAAACATGCAGCACAAATCTGCAGTCCCTCATGTTTAAGTGAATTCTTGTCTTATGTGTAGATTATTAAAAGACAGTTTGAGTTTAAATAAGGGGAAAGCTGCAAACCAGTACTTGATTCACTGAAAAATTGGCTGGATCAGGACTCCTCCTCCTGATATCCAAAGTGCACCCTGTCAGAGGTCAGATCCACCCCTTTCACTTTTACAGTTTTGTACCAATCTGGAAAGCTGCTTTCAGACAAGATCTGGAGACAAAATCTTTTCTTGTACTTTATCAGTGTACATGGGTATAGAGCTGTATATTAGGGCTGCTGTAAAATGATGCTTCATCCAAATAACAAAATGTACAGAAAGTAAATGAATAAATAAAAGAATAAATACTGGAATCTTTGCATTTGGCTTTTTCGGTTATGTCAAGATATCAGGCTTTGAAATTTACACTAGACAATCCACATCCACTGAACACACTGTGTGGTTTTCAAGATATATGCCATGGACTTCAAAAGTCCCTCAATTGTAGATTGACCCAGACGAGTTTTGAGTCATTTTGGACAATTTTCTTGTCAATTTCAACAAGTTTGATATCAGTTTGGATCTCTTCTTGTCCTTTTCGATCATTTTTGTGTCTTTGGGCTAATTTTTAAGTCATTTAGGACAGATTTCATGTCATTGTGGACTAATCTTCTGCAATTATGGATCATTTTCAAGTCATTTTAGACAATTTTTGAGTCATTTTGGACGGGCTACAAATTCCAGAACAATTGATTATGGAAATTGTGAAGACATGATCATAAAAAAAACCCCATTAGATTCATTTTACTTTTAGTAAATATGTATGCCAGATTTCTCCCATGGACTTCACCCCATTACCTTTTCCTGAGCTCCACCACCACTTTGGAGAAAGCCTGCTCATGGTCCTGTCCTGAGAACAGACACATTTACACAAGGATTTCAGGGAGGTAAGAACCTAAATTATGGTAATCTAGGACTTGTGAGGCTAGATTTCCATTCAGAAACTGCTAAAGCCCACCTGCGTACTGTTTGGCCAGTCTGGCGACGTCTTCTTTGTTGAAAACGTACTTCTTGTTGGCCATCCAGTGCCGCAGCAGCAGCACGGAGAGGACGGCGACTGCGGCGAACACCAGCAGCCTTAAACCCGTTTTTACTACAGACATGTTTCAGACAAAACACAGACACAGAAACGGAGCAGCGGCTTCAGCTACATGCGGACACAGAGGCGGCTGGGCTGTTCCAAGTGTGGAGTCCAGCTGACGGCGCTCAGCCAATCACAGAGCGAGGACGTCGAGTAGGCAACGGCGGCTCCGGGGTTGCCAGGACACCGAGAAACCCCCTTTACACATTTATGCAAAAAATACCTGACAGAAACGATTTGTTTGAACTTCATGTGCTTAATTAAACATTTTAGTGTCATGCTTTTGATATGTAGTGATTAAATACTATTTTTTGATTATTAGAGGGTTGTCGTTTTACATGATTTTGTCCCAAACAGCCCGCTTTGTCGCTCGTCAGAAAACAGGAAATAGGCCAAGGGGTTCTGTTGGAAATCAGTTAGCTAAAGTTCAATAATGTAACACAGAGGAACTGACAGCTCGCAAACAGCATTAGTGACCGACATGAGTGAGAAAGAAGACGTCAGTTTTGACCCCAAAGGTATGTTTTCTTTTTTTCAACTTACCAAAATAAAATACTCAGATTAATATATTCAGAATATCCTGCAGAAGTGCTCCAAACTTCTATGCAGTCAGTAATTCCCAATTCCATTGTAAACCTGTCAGTTTAGCCTTAATTTTCTAAACCATCATGTACAGAAACCCTAAAATATACAAGTAAGCTGTACTGCTGGATTCCTAGAGAGTTTTTCAGTTTCTAGATTAACTTATCCGCTACCACGTGCCAAAGTTAAATGATTAGGAAGCGCATGTTTACTCCAAAGCAATCTATACTTGTGAAATGTTTACTAGCCGAATTCACTGGTAGATCACGTCAGAACATGCAGTATATTTAACAACAGTCTATCCTGATGCTGAATGTTTATATTCCAGTCTAATCTTTCAATTACAATATCTTTCAGTGGAGTTCGGTCATATTGAATTCCAATCTAAAAGAGCTTTTCTAGGTTTATTGATGTCAGTAAGTTATCTGTCCTCTGACAGAATGCTTCTATCCAACAGAACACACCGCCAGCTGTGCAGACTCGTGATTTCCTGCAGCTTTTACTGCTGCAACAGCATTGTATGGAACCACAGGAGTGCCATAATAAAAGATAAATCAGTTAAAAAAAATAAGTCAATAAATATGTAAATAAATAAATAAATAAAATAAATAAATGAATGAATACATAAGTCTGTTAAAAACTAAATAAATAAATGTGTAAATATAAAGATAGATAAATAAATAAATAAATAAATAAATAAATAAATAAATCTGATAAAAAAAATGAAATAAATGCGTAGGTATAAAGAGAAATAAATAAAAAAATTAATGTGTTAAAAATAATGACAAATGTGTAAAGATAAAGAGGAATAAATGAAAAAATAAATCTGTTAAAAATAATGAAATATATGTGTAAATACAAAGAGGAATACATTTAAAAATAATAATAAATTTATTTAAAAATATGGAAATATAAAGGTAATTTTTGTGTTTGCTTTTGCCTTTTCCCTTTGTTTTTTTGTTTTGTTTCTCATTTATTATTTTTTATTTCTTTCTCTTTATATTTACACATTTATTTCCTTATTTTTTTTAAACAGATTTATCTGTTATTATGGCACTAATTTGTTCCTGTTAGATGTGTTTCATATGTGTGGTAATCCCACCACTAAATGTTTTTTTTTCATTTTATAGCCTTTTTATCCCCACTCAAAATTACAATAACTGATAATGCTATTAATTACCAGTTGCAGCCATGCTTAGTAATATTCAAGGAGGAATCAGATAACTTAGTGACTAATCTATCTGGTTGATTACTTCACTCTGCTGTCGGTCACTCTTTGTCCCGCCTGTATGCATCTATTATTACGCTGTCGTATCTTATTCCATGTGTGGTGGACCTCAGAGCATCAGCACCTGCGCTACAACCCTCTGCGGGACAGCTGGGTCCTGGTGTCAGCCCACCGTATGAAGAGACCGTGGGCCGGTCAGGTAGAAAAACCCCCCGAGGAGCACATTCCCAGGTTCGACCCTCAAAACCCGCTCTGTCCAGGAAACACACGAGCAAATGGAGAGGTAAGAACAGCTGAATGAATAGATCTGAACACTGATTCTCTGAAGGTTTTCCTTCTTTTCACACTGAGCAAGTTTTTTCTGCAGTTTATAGTAAATCTGTGACATTTTAACAGACCTCTGAGCCGGTCTGTCATTAGACTTACATGAAGCTGATGCAAAGATGACAGCATGCTGCTAGCCCAAAACCAGAACTAAAACGAGGCTTTAGAAGCGTGGACATAACGTCACATCTGCTTCATCCAGACTTCTCAGCTTTTGAGGGGTTTCTCTGTTGTTTCTGACACACAAAAAGCACAACTAAAAACCACAACATTGACAGTATTTTTTTAATTAGAGTGTATGTTTCTTTACTTATTGTGCTGATTTTTGGACGCATGCAGAAACCAAACACCGTATGAGGAAAACACAATGATTTTATCTTCTGTTTCTTGATGTCTGTTTGTCTGGCTGTTTTTCTGCAGATAAATCCAAACTATGACAGTACCTTTGTCTTTGAAAATGACTTCCCTGCTCTTCAGCCGGATGCTCCAGATCCTGGTGAGTTCCAGTGTTGAATGAAAACTGTCAAAAAGTCTCTGGAAATATAAAATATTTAAGCTGTGTCTAAATATTTGCCACCCAAAATGCATTTCTCTGCATATTGTACTCTTTAACAGTTTAGTAAAATGTAAACAGATAGTTTGTGAAATGTGTTCTTTTTTTTTTTTTTTTTTAGAAATAATGCTGTTGTGTTTTCCAGGTTCAGATCAACATCCGTTATTTCAGTCTAAAGCTGCCAGAGGCGTCTGGTAAGAACAAAGCTTGATGTAAAGTTAATGTAAATGGTCTTACAGTGGAAACATTTTATAAAATGACATAAGATGGGAGATTTTATAAATGTATTATGTATGTTATTGTTGTGTGATATTTATTAGATCAGAGGAGTCAAATCATCTTAGTTCAGGTTCCACATTCAGTCCAGTCTGATCTCCAGTAAAACCAGTAAAATCACAGCATGATAACCTATAAATAACCACAACTCCACATTTTTCCTTTGTTTTAGTGCTAAAAAGTGCATTCTGAAAAATGTTCACATTTAAGGAATTATCTTTTTACAAAACACTATGAGCAACCTGAAATTTCTGAAGAAACGTAAGTTCAGTTTCATCCACATTCATCCTCAGTTTATCATTTCCACATTACAACTTCCAGATCACAGAGTGTCTACAAAGGAACACAACATTTAGTCACCTGGAACTGAATGATGTAGGATTTTACTTTAAAAAAGACAACAAAAAACAACAAAAACAAGACAAAATATTACAAAAATGAGACACTAAATGACAAAAGTGAGAAACAAAATGACAAGAAAAGAGGCAAAAAATTAGACAAAAAAGTTAGAAAGTGACAAAAATAATGGACAAACAAGACAAAAAATTCCAAAAGCCTGAAACAAACATCAAAAAAGATACAGAAAACCAGGAATAAAGCAAAAGACAACATGAGTGAGACCAAAAGGAAACACAAACCAGCAAAAACGTGAAGCAAACGATAAAAATTGGACAAAAAATATTACAAATATGAGACACAAAACGACAAAAGGAACAATCTAGTATTTTACTTTTTGATCCAAACAACTTGTCATGGTCTAGAAATGATTTTAAATTTATAGTTTTACTAATTTACAATCTGCAGTTAATGTCTTCTCTGTAATTTTTACACTTTGAGGGCCGGATTGGACCCTCTGGAGGACCACTTTTGGACCACGGGCCTCATGTTGTGTTACAACATGCCAGGAAACTGATGATGAAAGTTAACATGTATGTTACATAATTCAACTTTTCTCAACAAACTACAAGAATATTGCACCTATAATCTAAATAAACATGTGTTTGGTGGGATAGAATTTATTTATGGATGCGTCTTAATCAGCGTTCTTTGTCTTGATTATCATACATTCACATTTCTGACTAATTAAATCTCAGCTGATGAACAATCAGAGCGTCACGCTGCGGCCGCTGTAATTCATCCTCATCATAATCAGGTTATCAGGTGAAGCTAATTTTGCTAATCAACGCGCTGCATGTTTTCTGTTTTCCAGACATGTTGAACTTTAGCAGAACAAAGTCACTAATCCACACTGGGATGTGTGGTTATTCTGGGCCACCAGTAGATGGAGATGCTTCCTCGCTGCTTCTTTAAGACGCTCAGATGTGATTTTCCTAGAGATTCTGTGCTTTGGTAGATAAAGGATGAGATGCTTTCCTTGGATCAATTCTTGCTTATTCCAAGGAGTCTCTTGTGTTTACCAAAGGAGGTCTTAAAAAGTTTTGGAGCAGTTTTCTGATCTGCAGGCATTGATTAGTGGATTTATTCAGCTGCATGTTGAGTGTAAGGAGCTTAACAGCAGACCTAATCCTTTGTTAGTGCACTTTTTTATAACAGTAGACAGCAGGTCATAAATTCAACATCTACAGAAAGTTACGCAGGGAAAAGTCTTTGCACAGGAAGTTTTAATGTTCAAACTCTTGGTTCTTTGCATGTCAGGGCTGTCCAACATGAGGCCCGTGGTCCAAAAGTGGTCCTCCAGAGGGTCCAACATGAGGCCCGTGGTCCAAAAGTGGTCCTCCAGAGGGTCCAACATGAGGCCCGTGGTCCAAAAGTGGTCCTCCAGAGGGTCCAATATGAGGCCCGTGGTCCAAAAGTGGTCCTCCAGAGGGTCCAATATGAGGCCCGTGGTCCAAAAGCGGTCCTCCAGAGGGTCCAACATGAGGCCCGTGGGCCAAAAGTGGTCCTCCAGAGGGTCCAACATGAGGCCCGTGGTCCAAAAGTGGTCCTCCAGAGGGTCCAACATGAGGCCCGTGGTCCAAAAGTGGTCCTCCAGAGGGTCCAACATGAGGCCCGTGGTCCAAAAGTGGTCCTCCAGAGGGTCCAACATGAGGCCCGTGGTCCAAAAGTGGTCCTCCAGAGGGTCCAATCCGGCCCTCAAAGTGTAAAAATTACAGAGAAGACATTAACTGCAGATTGTAAATTAGTAAAACTATAAATTTAAAATCAGTTCTAGACCATGACAAGTTGTTTGGATCTTAAAGCAAAATACTAAATTCTTCATTGTTCTTTTGTCATTTTGTGTCTCATTTTTGTAGTATTTTGTCTGTTTTTGTTGTTTTTTTGTCTTTTTCTTGTTGTTTTGTTACTTGTTTTGTCGTTTTGTGTTTCCTTTTTGTCTCAGTTGTGTTTTTTTGTCTTATTTTTTTCATTTTGTGTTTTGCTTTCTTCGTTATTTTTTTGCATAGTTTTGGTTATTTTGTGTTTTTTTTGTCTGGCTTATGTTGTTTGTCGTGGTGTGTCTTGCTTTTGCCATTTTTTTGTCTCGTTTGCGTCATTTGTATAATATTTTTGTCGCTTGTCCATTTTTTTATCGCTTTGTAACTTTTTTGTCGAATTTTTAGTGTCTTTTTTGTTTTGTTTTTGTTGTTTGTCTCATTTTTTTGTCATTTTTTTCTTGTTTTTATCATGTTGTGTCTCGTTTTTGTAATATTTTGTCCTGCTTTTGGTGGGGTATTTTATAGTTTTTTGTTTCATCTGACTGCCGTTTTAATCATAAAGTAAAAAAATATATTGTTCAGTTCCAGATACTTGTGATTAAAATGTGGAGTTGCCGTTATTTACAGGTTATCATGCTGTGGTTTTACTGGTGTGGTACAGTGGAGATCAAACTGGGCTGAATGTGGAGCCTGACCTGAATGACTTTGACACTCCTGTTCTATGTGGTGGGTCAATACTTGCATGACTACAACACCCACTCATCATATGAAACATGTATGATGTTCAGCTTGAAGCTCCTGAACAATCCTGCATTTTGAGAATAGCAGATGACTGCCTGACAGCCCAGTTGCATAACAAGTGAATAATAGATTAGTTGAGAACACTGTGATGCGTTCTGCGGAGCTGTCAGGTGATGCTCGCCACAGAATCACAAAGAAACGAAGCTCAGAAGCAGCAGTGGTCGATGCGTTGGTTGCCCCTCCTTCCTGGTAATTTGCTGCAGTTGTACACAGCATTGTGTGTTGTTCTTGTCAGGGTTTTTCTTCACTCTGCTCTTTTTGTCGTAGTGAGTCCGTTCGGTCCACGCAGCTTTGTGTCTAAACCAAAAGAAAGAGGAGCTTGTAAATGTAACCGGTGCTTGTTGCCCTGCAGCAGAGAGCCAATTAGAGCGGGAAAACAAAATGGGAAATGGGAGTTTGGGAGACAAAAGAGAAATGGTGAGGGAAGAGCTGAGAAAACTCCTGGTGATTTATCATATCACCTCCTCTCAGCGCTCCTGGGAGAAAATGTTTGGTCTCATGCTGTTTTACAGACGTGATTGTGTTAAGAGTTATTTCCTAGATGTAATTTCTTTGGATGTTTCCTGAGAAGGGTTTTGTGATGCTAGTAGATGCATTTCACCTTAATTACAGTTATTTCCTGTTTGAAATAAACCGCTAAATAACAGCAAAAGGAGCCTGATGCTGGGAATAACCATCAAATGTTCATTTTGCTTACAGAAAGTGGAATTTTTGAGAAGTGCAAAATGTATTCTGATTTTACAAATATCTCCCTGTTTTATCAAATATACAAAAGATTGAAGTTTGAAACCAAATTACTATTTTTATTGGTTTTAAACTGAGCTGTTTGGGATTTCTACTCATTTAAACTTAACTTCTTCCGAGTAAATTTCTCTGGAAGTCAATATCTGTAAAAAATCTACCCAATTTTGCTTCTGTTTTTTAAGTGAGAGAGCTCTTATATAATCCCCTACAAGCATATATTTTCAGAAATGCAAGAATACAGTCTTCTTCAGAACAGTCCATTTAGAGAACTTTATTTTTCCTACATTAACTTTCATAGTTCTTTGAGACATTTTTCAGCCCACATTGATAAAACTAATAACAAAGATCTCTGTCCTTCAGTCTGCAGCCATCAGACCATCCAAACGCCAGCGTCGGTGTGCAGCTCCGTCACAATCATGAGTGACTGGCATGCAAAAACTCATGATCAACCACTGAATTGTCTTTTTTCTGGTCATTTCATGCCTCTGCTAGTGGTTCTAGTGCTTTCCAACGCCACCTTTTTGCTGCACGTCCGACAGATGACCTCCACAAAGTTATTGGGCTCTCCTTTCCCATTTGGCGTGACACCAGAACGTCCCCTAACTGGCGCTGCGATGTTTGGCTTTGCAGTTAAATTTATGGCATTAATGTCAACAGATGCTCGTCGGAATGCAGCCAGTCGGATATTAGAAGTTAAATACCTCGAGATAAACAGATGGAACCATTAAACTGCAGCAGTAGAACGGGTAGATCATGTAAAATAGTGTTTAAAACGGCAACAGAGGATTTAAAAGGCAGGCGAAAGGAGCTGTCTTTTTTTTTTTAAATAGAGCCTTCAAATTGCCCAAAACACAAACGTACTTTATTGTTACAGTAGCTGGATTTGTGATTGGTTCTGTTTGCTTGTCAAGTTTGGCTGAAGGCCTAAATAACACACTCTCTGTCTCTCACACACACACACACACACACACACACACACACACACACACACACACACACACACACACACACACACACACACACACACTCATCTTCCAGCTCCTGTAATAGTCCACTCATGAACAATTCATAACTACGACCATTCAGTTTTGCTCGAAGCATAAACACCAAAGTCATGTTTAATTATTGATCGTGTACTAGCAGCTGGCGTCCGAGAAGAGCCCGAGCGTTGATATAAATTTCATTATTCTGACTCTGACCATCAGGCTGGTTCCCTCGGTGCTATAGGTGGAGCTGAAAGCAAACAGTGTTCCCTTAAACCCACACTAACCACACACTCATCTCTGAATAAAGTGGTTTGAATGTAATTAAACCCTCAAACCTCGTTGTTTTAGGTGTCCGTTTCACATTTTCTTCACACAAACGTACACAATGAGATGGATTTAAGAGTTAAAAAGCTGCTTTTTTCTGGTCTCCTTAGGGCTTCTTGAGACAATCTGAATTGTAATTGGTCCTATACAATTAAAATTGAATTGAATTTTATGTAAACCTGATGTTGTAGCTTCAAGCCAGATCCAGGAAGTGTCTCAGTCACATCTGTCTGTGGTCATCTTTAGAGTAAATGTGTACATTTTTTTGGGATCTAAAAGTATCCAGATGTTTTGTCCCAAACTGTTCTCATAGTCGACTCAGTTTAGAAGGTTTTACACAAACGTTTGGTAGTATTATTTAGTTGTTTTATCTGTAAATGCTGCTTTAGTATTAATTATTGTGCCAATTTTGCTTTACCTGTAGGTTAAACTTTAAGTTTCATGACTATCTGTGGTTGTTAAACTTTATAAATGGGTGCAGTGAGTCTCTACTCAGCTCAGTCCATAAATCCAGATCTGTATGTTATTGTACTGACATGAATGAAAAGAAAAAAATATTCATTTCAATCTGAAAAGAGCAGATTGTCAGGCTTGCGGTTGTGTTTTTTCCACCACTAACAAGAGCTTCAACAAAGAAAAATCCAAAGGAAAAGAAGCCAAATTAGACGTCAGACGGTTATTTTCCTTCAACCAGAGCTGCAAACAGCGATCTTACCGGTCATCACTTAACTTTAATCACCCAGCCCAAATCCAAACACATCAAGCATCTTGTTTTTGTGAAAGCAAAGACAGTAGCAACACGTTTATGACTTATTGATCCCCATCAGAACAACGCCAAGAACATCATAATAAATAATAGACTCACTCAGAAAAACTGTGAGCCAAACAGAGTGAACACAAAATGACAGGAAGAACTTTTAGAACACCTAGAAATGTTGAAAGTCTAAAAACTAGGAGGAATATAGCTTTACACTGACATAGATAATGCTGCCAAGAACAAAGTCACTTCAAAGTCTGTCAACAAATAAATAAAAAGACGACGATGTACGGGAGAGTTGGAGCCTCGATGGCAGCGCTGGTGATTGTTCTGTCTTAAAGTTTCTTCTGAATGATTATTAAGAAGACATTTGAAGAAGATATTTTGTGAACAGTGACACAGAAGAAAACATGCCAGCCAGGTAGCTTAAAAGTTCATCACACTTGGTCAAAATAACCCCCCCAACCCCAATATGATACAAATATCTGCAAAACTAATGAAACTGCCTCTAATAGCATCTAGCTGCATCTGTATATTATGATGTAGTTCATGTTTTCTTCTAAATCGGACCAATTTGCAGTCATGCTCTTTCGAAACCTGCATTCAGACAATGATATAGTGATTTCACTACTGTTTATTTATTGCTAAATCCAAATGTAAAGTATAATTTGATTAAATTATCCACTGGATGGCATGATAATGGTTCACTATCATTGCAAAGAACAACAACAAAAACAGATTTTCCAAGTTTTTTCTCGTAAACTGGACAATATTCAAGTTTTGTTTTAATCATTTTACCTCTGAGAATCAATTTTTTTCTTGTAAATTCCCAACAGTTTTTCTTTCCTCTTTCTCAGTAAGGTCATGTGTTTCCATCCCTGGTCTGACATCACGCTGCCCTTCATGAAAACACCAGAGGTTGTGAAGGTGATTGACAAGTGGGCGGAACTCGTAGAGGAACTCGGCTCTACGTATCCGTGGGTTCAGGTACAGGACACACAGGTGTAGTCACATCCACACATTATTGATCTCATTCCCCCCAGAGCTGCAAAACTGTAAAAAAGTAGCTTCTGGAGTTTTCATCCGGTTCTCCTGAGTCACTTTCTGACCCCTCAAATTTCTCATTTGAATGTGCCTCGTCTTGGATTGGCTGAAACTTTAATAATGCTTCTGGGCAGCCTCACGGATTGAAAGAGCTGCAGCAGAAAGTTTATACTACTGCTAATTAAATTCTACCTGTTTTACACGCTGAAAATATTTCTGTTTCTTTATAGCTTGGAACACAGTCATGTTAGCACGTATTTGAGAGAAATTCCAGCTTTTTTGGGAGCTAAAAGTGTTGAAAATGCCACCTATAGTCACAGTTTGAGCTGACCAATCACACCACTGTTGTTGCTGAATCAATTAGGAGTCAAAAACTGAACTGATTCAGAACTAATTAAGTATAATCGAAGATCAGCGCACACAGTGTAGAAAATATTCCTCACTGTTACCCTTCTTTAGCGTGTTTCCTTCATTAGTACCAACGTGTTTACAGATGCTAACTAAGCTTAACTTTTCCTCATGTTTTAATATATTACAGATCTTTGAGAATAAAGGGGCTGTGATGGGTTGCTCGAATCCACATCCTCACTGCCAGGTAAGAAATGAACACAAACTCCACACTCACACATGGTTTTAGTTTGACTTTCACGCACGCTACCGTTCAGAAGTTAGGGTCACTTAGAAATGTCCTTATTTTTGAAAGAAAAGCTTTTTTTTGCCAGTGAAGATAACATGAAATGAATGATAAATCCAGTGCAGACATTATTAATGTGGTAAATGACTATTGTAGCTTTAATGTTTAATGGAATATCTCCATAGGGGTACAGAGGAACATTTCCAGCAACCATCACTCCTGTGTTCTAATGCTACATTGTGTTAGATAATGGTGTTGAAAGGCTCATTAATGATTAGAAAACCCTTGTACAGTTATGTTAGCACATGGATAAAAGTGGGAGTTTACATGGAAAACATGGAATTATCTGGATGAACCCAAACTTTTGAACGGTGGTGTAAATGCAACGTAGCTTTCCTCAAGTACACTCTGAGGTATTTGTAGTCTGCTTGAGTATTTCAGTTATACTTCCACTTCACTACATTTGAGAGGGAAAATGTTGCCCTTTCTACATTTATCTGACACCTTTAGTTATTTTAAAGATGAAGTTTTTAGCTTATGGATAATGTAAAATACAGCCCATTGTTGAAGATTAAACCAGAGTTTTCCAACATTTTCATCTTCTGTTGTCTTACAAAAAGCAGTGATCATATTTCAGTAGTGAGTTGGTAAAAAGCTGAACCAAGTAGTGATTTTTTTCCAACTAAACATCTTACAGAACTTATTTTTTTTGTCTTTCCTCTTTTATTTATTGCCTTGCAACCTAATCAGTGTTTCAGATCAGCTTCACCTCCAACATTATAAACGTTATTATAAATGACTTAATGATGTCATATATGATATTCTACAGGCTAGAGGAACAAAATAACTACTTTTTACTGACTTATTTAACTACATTTTGTTTTAGTAGAATTTTCGTACTGGACTTTTACTTCTAGCAGAGAATCTATCTGCATAAATCTTCCACCGCTGCATGATTACAAGTTGACTTTACCACAGAAGAACTGTCCTTTTTCTAAATTAAATGTCCTCAAAGGTTCAGAATTATGCACATATTTTAACAGACAGCCACTTCTTCCATCAGCTGCTTTCAAGGCGCCGCATTAACGTGAGCTAACAAATGCTTTTATCACACATTCGTTATCCGTCACAGGGCTGTAATTTGCACGTCTGCAGCCGGCCCTTCAATCAAGCTGAAATGTGTTAAATAAGCACTCAGGACGAGTCTCAGCATAGAACCTGTTAATTGACTGCATCTGGAAGCTGCCAACAGCTGTATCTGTCGTTTTTCCTTTATTGTGTCTTTTTTTAACGCTTAGTCACGCCTACATTACAGCTCCCATGTTTCCTCGTCGTCGCGCTTTCGTGTTCTGTGGTGATTCAGGCAAGACGAACCAAATCAGAGATGGGAGAGGCGTTTCAGACCGTCACCTCTCAGTGTGATGCTGACACAGAGCAGAAACAGGAGGGAGATGTTAGCTGGAGGAGACAGAGGGATATGTTGACTTTAAAAGAGTCAAAATGATATGTCACGGGAAAAAATGCCTAAAAAGAAAACTGGGTAACGAAAAAGGTGTTGATGGCAGCCGGTAAAAAACAGTCCAGGGTTCAGACTTCATCAGAAGTTCACAGTCTCAGAAGTGAGGAGTTCATTGAAGACTATGCCTCATAAATCTGTTGATTCAGTTGCTTAGTTCCTCCCCGCTGGTTGATGAATAAAAATTCAAATCCATAAAGTAAAATAAATATACGGCTCTCCACAGGACGAGCAGAAAGAACCTGCCTGGATTTGTGTTAAGCTTTCCAATATAGAACTGACCAACAGATGGCAGTATGTAACCTCAGAAAAACATCACAGGTGGTTTAAGACTCTTGAAAATACAGATATAATCACTGTAAAAGAAGACTCTGATTGTATTAGATGAATACATTTCCATATAATGTGTGTATTCATGTGCTGTCAGATTCCAGAAAAGAACAAGAAGAAGAAATCTGTCTGCTGTTTTCTTTTAGTCTGCTGAAAGAATTCAGAATGACACCTGCATCCAGGCTTTGATGGATGTTTTTGCAGTTTTCTTTCTTTTTTTGTTTCCCGCGGTCCACATTTCCCCTCTCTTAAGACATCAAAGTTCAAGAGCAGAGTAGTTAAAATGTGCGTTCATCTGTGTGTACAGCCCGGCAACCCCTCCAGGCCAAAACCTACCGAGCACACATCTAAAAACTTTGAAGAATAACGAAGAGAGAATGTTAATCGTGTTCCGGAGGCAGCGTTGCTTTTGATAACTTGGGTCTCTCCGGAGCGGAGCTGTATGTATTTTTATGTAAGTGGAGGATGGAAAACATATGCCTGTGGAATCGTAATGTGCTTTTACTTTTACATAAGTAGCCCAAAGTATATACAGTATTAAGTCTGCATTTGGACAACATTCACCTCTGAGGAGCAGATAGTTCAGATTCACTTTGGGTGTGTTTGTGTCACGCATGAAGAGCAGCACCTGGAAGCTAAAGGTCTGATGGTGCTGACAGAAGTCTCATGGCATTCGATTATATTTTTCTGTACTTTTCTCTCCCTCTGAGAACCAACAGCATTTGTAAAAAGTCAGGAGCAGACCCAGGGTGCTTGCAGGCCTGAATGTGGACACTCTCGCTATAATTTATACATGGCCCGAGGCAAGGAGATGAACAGTATTTACATTTTTAATTCACACATTAACCATTCATGTTTCTTTCAGTCTTTCCAAGGTCATGCTTGGGAAAACACGGTTACAGCCTTTAGCCTTAACGCATTAATATGAACATGGAGCTAATCTGGTTTCTACTCCTGTCACAGAATACTGAAGCAAGATGCTGAGAAATATTATTTTACTGCATTTTATTTATTACATCTTAAGATAAGATAAGCCTTTATTTACCCCACAGTGGGGAAATTTGCAGAGTTACAGCTGCAAAGATAGTGCAAACATTTAAGAAATGTAGCTTAAAAATAAAGTGCTAGTTGTAAAAATGAGTTTATTGCACATATCAGTGGTAATATTCCACACGTTGTACCTAGATCGAAAATTAAGGAAGAAAAATAGATAATGCACAGGGTTTTAAGGTGCAAAATGTTCAGAATTCACAGAATCTTAAGTATTATTCATAAAAATTAAACCCACAACAGTGCAGCTATATGACACATAAAGCTCAGAA
Organism: Acanthochromis polyacanthus; assembly: GCF_021347895.1. Lineage (NCBI taxonomy): Eukaryota > Metazoa > Chordata > Actinopteri > Pomacentridae > Acanthochromis > Acanthochromis polyacanthus. The sequence continues at coordinate 1,624,433 of NC_067130.1, read as the reverse complement.
ACGGCCTCAAAATAAATCCAAAAGCGCTTCATCACCAAAGGGACCCTTTATTTTTTGCATTTCCCCGGTGTATTTCCCCCTGTAGTAAACAGGAAGGTATGACGGTGTCGTTTCTGCTCCGTGTTTAATCAGAGAACTGTTTGTAAGTGTGGCTTCAAGCAGCAGGGAATCCTTCTGATTATAACTCTGGAAAACTACTCTGATGACACGTTTTGATGGCAAGTTTAAATGGAAATGACACTATGAAAGACATAAAAGCTCCAAAAAGACACCAAACTACAGGCCAAAAAGAAAACAAACACGGCCGAGTTCTTCCATAACTGATCGATATTCTCGTCAAAGCATGAATGTATTCTCTGGCGCTGTTTCTCTTCCTGCACATCCTTGTGTTTTTTAGTCTAGATGCTTATTTTAACAAATCTCCTTCAGTTTCAAACCTGTCAGGCAGAGATTTATCATGCAGTTATTTATCTCTGTTGCTTTTACAGCCAATAAAACACCATAAAGTACAAAGAGGGATAATGCAAATGTGTGATGTGATGCTCAGTTATCCACAAAAAGCTTTCTGAAATACATTCAGCATGAATGAAAACACAAGGAAGCGTAAAACTGTTCCTAAGGGAGACGTAAGTGCAGAGCAGTTTGTGCAGGTGAGAAATGCAAATGAATCTTCCTGAGAAGTGAAATGACCGACGGTAGCGCATCGGTTCTGGGCCGTCAGACGTTGTTTCCTCCAGAGATGCTCACCTCCCCGCTAACAGTTAATACCGGCGTCTTGTTTAGAGCGAATAGTCTGGAAAGGAACGAAGCCAGCTGGTGGCTGATGAGAGCAAAGTTTGAACAACATGTTTGTCTCAGTTAGCTTCAAAAACAGCCGCTTTAAAGGCGTCGCTTGATTCAGAGATGTCATTAACACAATTAGCAGCTTAATTCTGTGTGTGGGAATCTTAACAGCATGTGAAGTACGACTGAATCAGCTGCTATTTTTATCAACCCAACAGCTTCACGGCTGTCATTTAGTTATTTTTGGTTTTAGGACTGTGAACATCTGATTTGTTAATCACAGTTTTTTGTAATCGTGATTATTACTCACATGTTTTATAGTATTTAGACAAATTTAAGTACATTTTTCTTTTTTAAAAGCCTGTTTACAACAGATTTTTACATTCTTTACAAGATTATCAGGAAAACATACTTTTTTTTTAGACGTTTTCTATTCAGGAGGCACAGATTTTTCTTAATTTTCATGTGTTTGAGTAAATATTATGCCTGGTTTTGCTTTTAGTAGTCATTTCAGGCACACAGACACTGCTGGGAGAGTGAAAGACTCTTCAGGACAAAGGCCAAGTAACAGGCAGACAGTTGAGTTCAGGTGTGAGGGGGCAGGAAATGGACAGATCATAACAGAAATGACTGATAAGAGTGGAATCAGAAACAGCTGGAACACTACAGCAGACATGCTGGAACAGTGGAAAGGAAGAAAAGACAGAGATAGGTGTTACTATGACGGAACTGACGATAAACTTGAACTCCTCAAACTTCAGCAGATCGTGTTGCATTCAGGTACTCTAATGCTGCTTTTAGTCACCAGAAACGTTCTAGTTCTAGAACTGGTTGCTTTGACAGCAAATTTAGGCCAATAAAAAGCAAACAGGATGGCAGATTTATTGTTTACCTGCAATCTTTTAGCATCTTATTTAAAATGTTTACCTCAATCACTTGGGATTATATTTGCTCGTTCCTGTTTTTTTTTTACAGAAATAGTAAATATGTGCAAGATGAATGTAAAAAGCTTCTATTTGCAGACCTTTGCTGTTGTTGTTTTCTTCTTTTAAATAAGATACAGTCACTGATGGAGTCACACCATAATATGGATCCTAATCAATACCTCTTTCTTCTTTTCAAATTTAAGTTTGCAAACCAAAACAGAAGTGGTTCTGAATGAAGAGCACATTCACACAATATTTTCCCAAGGCCTTTCTCACTGGTGTTGCTCACTGTGATTAAGTCCTTACCTCAAACAGGATTAGACAAAAACTGCCTGGTACCGCTTTGGTGAAGGAAGAACCCGTTAACTTTTGGTGCCGATCCGGATCGTTGTGTCGCTGACTTTGGAGGAGAACCGTCCTCTCTGAGTGCCCTTCTACATCTGACTCTGTATTGAAATAAATGAAAGTCTGTGGTCGCAGGCGAAAACTCATTCATCAACATAAAGCACCTGAAGGAAAAATACGACAACGTTTTGAAACCCTGAAATCTCTGCATCTGTACCACATTTATTGATCAAGCGAAACTGATAAATAACCCTATCAAACCATAGATGTAATTTGTAGAAAATGTGGGTGGGTTTACTTATTATTCCTTTAATTTTCTAAATGGACTTTAGCACAAACACATGCACACACATTTAGCGTTCTTCCAGATTCAAGGTTCTTTTTTTTAACCGTTGGCATCGTCTTTCTCCTGCTCTCTGTGACGTTATAGGTGTGGGCCAGCAGCTTCCTGCCTAATGAGCCGGCTCTGTCAGACCGCTGCCAGAGAGCATATCACCAGAAACATGGAGAACCGATGCTGCTGCAATACGCCAGGCAAGAGGCCGAGAAAAAGGTACAGCATGCACATAAGCAGGTCTAATAAGGAACAGTTATTACCGTCAGACACGTGTCAGTTACTTTCCTCTGATCAGTTTAAGTTTGGCTTTTTCTACATCGCCTCGAATACCTTTCAACAATCAATAACAGACGGCAATTCTTTCTTTGTTTTGAGTTGTAACTAAGGAAAACAAACAAAATAAGGCTATTGTTAGTGTCACTGGCTTTAAGTACAGGTTGAAAATGATCAACAATGACTTGGTAGTGCTAGGAATTTCATATATTATGTACAATAGCAAAGAAATGTATCTCTTTTCTAACATGCATCATGAGAAGATGTACAAAAAAATCTAGTTTCTAAGGTTACAGAGATAATACATACTAAACAAAAAAGCACTCAAGGCTGCTCATTCCTTGTATGATTTCCTATGGATGAAATCTTTACCTTGAGCTGAGCACAGGCTGTGTTCTGCGTGTGTACGTTATGTACGGATACCGAATCATGTGACCTAAATATGTAGCGGGGGGGCGGGGATTGACGGGACTCAGAAACACCCCCACAGTTTAATCAGCTGTTCCTTGGATCGTTTGTGATAGATAAGTCCTCAGAGGGGGATTTGTAGTAGGATCATAATCAGCTGATGTAGTGCTCACTGGTTGTCATGGTTACAGTGACACTGTGTCGCTATCTCACAACGAGAAAGAAATCTTTAACAAATCTCCACATTTGTTCAAAATTATGAGAAATTTGTCCAGAACTTGCTCAAAAAATCCTCTTTTCCTGTTCACAGTCTGCTCAGAATGACTTAAACATACAGGATGGCTCAGAAGGGTTCCAAAAATGACTAAAAACAATAAAAACACGTCCAAAATGACTCAAATTTGACCTCATAAAATAAGAATGTTCTCCAAATGTCAAAATTTGTCAAAAATGACCCAAAATATGTGCAAAATCACTAGAAATGATTCAAATTACTCCAGAACTTGCTCCAAAAATCCTCCTGAACTGTTCAAAATCTGTTCAAAATGAGTTAAAGGATGGCTGAGAAGGGTTAAAAATTACTAAAATGAATCCAGAATGACTTTAAAATGTCTTCAAACTATTAAAGTTTTCATTAGAAAATCAAAATTATTCACAGTTACAGATTTGTAAACATCCGGTCCTCAGCGGTGGATTTGTTTTAGGATCACAATCATGTGATCATGTAGTGTTCACTGGTTGTCATGGTTACTGTGATGCTGTGCTGCTATCTGGCAATGATGCAGAAATCTTTAACAAATCCATGGATCCAGACTATAAGCTGCATCACTGCCAAAATCTATTCACTTGGTCCTTGTGTCATTTCTGACTTTCCCTGAAAATTGAACTCAAATCCGTTCGTCTGTCTTTGAGTAATGTTGCTGACAGACAAACAGGCAAACGTACGTCACATATCTCCGCTGCATTCCTTGGCAGAGTAATGAAACCATAATACACAGGTTAAAAGGCCTGTTTGATTAAGTTAAAGACTTAGTTTGACTTGCTTCATCGACTAAATCGCTGTGATTATTATTTTTTTTTTACGCACTAGAATTCTTCTGGCTAACTGAATGTTTCAATAACGTCTTTAAATCAGAGGGGTGGTATCATATCTTCCTCAGCATGGCCGCCCTCTCTGTCTGGAGCTTCAGCCGTCTACTTTCACTCTTTCCCTTCGTGCTTCTGTCTCTTTCTCTTACTTCATCATTCTCCTCTGATTTCCCGTCCGCATCCTTTCTGTCTCTCAGCCGGTGAAGCGTGTGATTGGACAGCATAGTTGCTCATTAGCATAATGCTGCAGCATCCGTCTTCAGACTGCGTGAAGATTAGGAAAATGCCATATGTGTGTGTGTGTGTGTGTGTGTGTGTGGCGTCAGCAGCAGGAACCACTGACCGAAGCGCAGCCACATTTAGCATGTTGCCAAATGTCTTATTAGTGAGCAGACGCTTGGTGGAAACTGTGGACAAACTTTCTGCAGGTGAATTAAAGTTGACAGGCTGTGAATATTTACCTCACAGCCTCAGTTTGTGGAGGGATGGCTCACCTGTGCTATTTTATAATTTTAGATATTTATTCTCAGGTTAAAACTCTTGCGTTGCTGCCAGTTTAACTTGTCCTAATCAGATGAACTGGTTGCACCGTACATTTCGTGCTTCCACCTCTGAGTTGTATGTGTTTGTTATTGAATAACCAGGTTAAGAGGGAGAATTAAGTTGATGTTAAATTAACTGAAAGGAGTTCAAAGTGAGGCAGAGAAGATGAAGAGAGCTAGAAGAGGAAGAAAAATAGGAAGCAGCAGAGTGAAGAGAGACGAGTTTGGACACAAACAGAGATGCAAAGTCCCAGAGTGAACAGAGAGATGTGAAGTCAGGAAGGAAAAAAGAACTCAAGCCCTGATTCATTCAGGGGATGGGCTGACCTCTCCTACTCGGTGTCTGTGAGTGAAATAGAGAAGATAGCATTAAGGTCTGGAGAAGAGCAGAGTAGACACTTGAGTCTCCTGGACAGCTACTCATGGGGACTGACCTTTATAAAATCAGAGAGGAAGCAGGAGTGTGTGTGAGCACAAAGCTGCTGCTGGTGTGTGTTTGTGTGCGACTGTCTGCCTGACCCGAGGTTAGGATCGCAAATTGGCACACTGCAGTGTTTAGGGGAGTCTGAATTGGTCTCGGGCTCCCAGGTGACACTCTTGACTTTGAAACAAAACTTTCTAAGCTAATTGAATAAAACTCTGTGGGATTTGCTGTCTGTGTGGCGTCTGTTTTAGGACACCCTTCTGCTGTTTCCTCGCTCTGTCTTCAGCTCACATCTCCTCCTCAATCTTCCCTCTCCATCCCGGTTCTTAGTTCCTCCGTCTTCATTCTGCTCCTTTGTAATCCTGTTAGAAGCATGTGCAGTGGAAAATAAGTGAGGGTGGCCTTGAGAAAGAAGACTGAAGGGAAGGAGAAAGCTGACAGAAGTAAGACGCATATAGGAGTATACGGAAAATATGGAAAAACTGATGACTGGAAAAAATGTTCATAATGAGTTAACTAAGTATTTTGCAAATACATAATCTTTATCCACTTTTATCCATATCGAGGATGGCTGATGAGGGTTCCAAAAATAACTAAAAACAATAAAAACACATTAAAAAAAGACTCAAATCTGACCTCATAAAATAAGTATGTGGTCAATATTTGTCAGAAATGACCTAAAATATGTGCAAAATGACTATAAGTTACTCAAATTTGTCCGGAACTTGTTCAAAAAGTCCTCTTTTCCTGTTCACAGTCTGTCCAAAATGAGTTAAACATCTACGATGGCATAGAGGGTTAAAAAAATGACTAAAAAGGAATCCAAAATGACTTTAAAATTTTTTCAAACCATTAAAATTTTCTTTAAAACGTAGGAATTATTCACCGTTACAGTTTTATAAAAAATTGGTGGATCTGTAGGATTGCATATAGGAGAATATGGAAAGTATGGAAAAATTAGTGACTGGAAAAAATGTTGTTCATAATGAGTTCACTAAATAATTTGCAAATACATAATCTTTATCCACTTTCCTCATTTCTATCCTTTCAGAATATATGTGCACAAACGAGGCAGTAAGTAGAAGCTGGCTCGTTCACTTCATTAGGAATACTGAGCACTTTGTGATTCTCTTAGATTACTTTGTGTTCCTCCACACCATTCCCTGCAGATCCATTAATTATGCACTAATGCTTCACTGGCCCAGCTTGCTCTAACCTGTGGGAGATTTCCAGCTCCGTACGGCCGTGATTCCATCTGCTTGGGTGTCTGATTACATATAATCAGGTTTTTAGCAGAAGCCGCCTTTAACCTCGTGGTGCGTAGAAACTCCGGTTCTGAGTTGAGAGACGTGTTTGAAGAGCGACGGCTGGGGGATTCACAGTAAATACATTTCTGCTGGAATACCAGAGGGAAAACCAGGAAAAACACGGCACGCCACGCAGAAGGTGCTACAAGGCTGAACTCCTCACTGCCAGAAACATGTTCAGCATAGAAATCTGAACTACAAAGACTGGAATCTACACAAATCAGTTCATATGTTTCTAATTCCTGTCAGCCTCAAACTGTACATCCATAGACTCCATGCACCGGTGAGGATGATGAAGGTGTGATTTGTAGTGTTCCAGCAGGTGTAAGTAAAGCTAGCAGGGGGGTGAGGGAGATCAATAAATCAAGCACAGGCTGGAGATCCACACAGTCCTGAAAATAAGGCAGAATCTTCCAGTAAAATGTAGCTTCGACATACATGTGTTTAGCCCTATAAGGTGGAGTCAATTCCAGCCATTTTCAGTACAAAAAATCGCTAATATTTTATTTGTAAATAAAAATATGATGAGAAATACAGGGCATATTGGACGCACATCGCGAGGTGCATTTTCTTTTGAAACGACCGATTCGTGGATTTTATACCGACTTCAGGACATGTTTTGGAGAAAATAGTTTACTGGGTTGTTTCGTCTGGATGTCCAAGGTTGGATTATGGCCGTTTTTTGTGGAATATTTTCATCTGTGTGTAATAATGAACCCGGAAATGTGAGTCGCGCTGTGTGCGTTGAAGCCGTGTATAGAGAACGGATGGATGGATATTGGTTGTTTGTCGGACAAATGTGTTTATATTACCCGCTGTGGTAATCACATCTGAAAGTGGTTTATACCGGCGGATTCATGAGAATCTAAGCTTTCCATCGGCGTATAGTGTTTGTATAATCGCGTTTGCAGCTTCAGACATTTAAGGAAATGCTTATGCAGATGAAGTGCAACGGGTTAAATAGATCGCTGAAACTAGCAAGTTAAGTTTACACTGTATTTAATTTGCTGGAAGAGGATGGACAGGCAGTGTGTGTTTGCACTGCTGTTTCTTGACTTAGATATATTTGTTTAAAAATTATGGGATAAAAATTTTTGCAGTGTGAAATATTTACCTGCAAAGAGCTGTTTCTTTCAGGACACATATTCATGAATCTACACCAGTTAGCTACAACATTAGAGCTACTAATGAATGAAGATAAGATGAGTTTAGTCGGTAATAATGCCACAGGAGGGACATTTGTAGTATTACAGCAGCAAAGGGGGCAGTGCAAACATGTAGGGAACAGTAGAAAAACATAAACGCTTACAGATTTGCCGGTGTATTGCACAGATAATACATTTTCTGGATGTGGAAAATGACAACAGTGCACATATCAGTGGGGTAGCACAGATTCTTCCTTAGTAGAAATACTGATCTTTCATTTTTATTGCTCACATCTTCTGTATGTACAAAACGTTAAATGGTTGTATTTATATAGCGCTTTTATCCAAAGCGTTTTACATGATACGTCACATTCACACACTGATGGTGGGAGCTGCCATGCAAGACGCTAACCACGACCCATCAGGAGCAATTAGGGGCTAGGTGTCTTGCTCAGGGACCCCTCGACATGAGCACGACGGGCAGGGGGATTGAACCGCAACCCTCTGGTTGCGAGACGGCCACTCTACCCACTGAGCCATTCCTCTCCACAACAAAATTACAAAATTATTGCTATGAAGTTGAAGGGGTAGGGTTAACCCTAACTGGAAACCTTGAGCCTCAACGTTCATGTTGTTATTTGACAGATACCACCCACTAAACATCAAGCTCACGTCCATCAGTGTGGTAATGTGTCCCACCACGCAGCAAAAACTGCTCAGGAGCAGCTTGAGGAACATGACCAAGAGCACTCAGTGCTGACTTGGCCTCCAAACTCCACAGATCCCAATCAAATTGAGCACCTAGCAGACTTCTCTCAGTGGGAAAATGTGTCCCACCACACAGCAAAAACTTCCCAGGAACAGCTTGAGGAACATTACCTAGAGCTCCAAGCATTGACCTGGTCTTCAAAGTCCCCAGATCCCAACATGACGGAGCACCAGATCCATGAACGCCCCAACACAGCCCACACACAGGTGACCCTCAGAGGTTCAGCAGATCAGAGCTGACCTACACAGTACTTAGCAGGTGGTTTTAGTGTTAGCGTTAGCAGGTTTGTATTTGTTTTAGTTGTACTGTTGGCTTTCTAAACTCTAAAAGGCTTATTCGCTAAGTGCCTGGCAACCAGTCCACTAACTGCATTTGAAGGTAGTGTTCCGATAACTCACAGCTCTGACAGGCTCACACATCATATGAATTTGCTCTATTTGTGTTCAGTGCTGAGAGAACAAGATGCAACTAACAGCAGCATTTACCTGCAGACAGACGCCATCCTGTCTAAACATCAACTGCTTCATATATGGAAAATTCTATCCATGTAGGGGATTAGAATAAGAAGCAGCTGCTATCACTGACACATATTCATGATTCTGCAGCTCTGGAAAGGTCTGTAGCCTTTTTTTTTAGCTCATTGCTGCATTTTTTCTGGTGCATATTGCCACTACAGTTGAAACTTAGTTTGGAGAGAAGCATTTAGGAGCTGCATATTTCTCTCAGGGTTTAGAGAAGACCGCATCAGAGCTAAAAGGAAGAAGCCAGTCAGCCTTAACAACTCTTTATACGGTGAATGATGATTTGTGAGTGGTCAGAAAAAATATTTAAAGGCATTAGAGGAGATTTCATTTCCTACGACTTTGAACGTAGCATGCGCACATACACACGTGGACAAAATTGTTGGTACCCCTCAGTTAAAGAAGGAAAAACCCACAATTCTCACTGAAATCACTTGAAACTCACAAAAGTAACAATAAATAAAAATTTATTGAAAATTAAATAATCAAAATCAGCCATCACTTTTGAATTGTTGATTAACATAATTATTTAAAATAAACAAACTAATGAAATAGGGCTGGACAAAAATGATGGTACCCATAACTTAATATTTTGTTGCACAACCTTTTGAGGCAATCACTGCAATTAAACGATTTCTGTATTTGTCAATGAGCGTTCTGCAGCTGTCAACAGGTATTTTGGCCCACTCCTCATGAGCAAACAGCTCCAGTTGTCTCAGGTTTGATGGGTGTCTTCTCCAAATGGCATGTTTCAGCTCCTTCCACATATGTTCAATGGGATTCAGATCTGGGCTCATAGAAGGCCACTTTAGAATAGTCCAACGCTTTTCTCTCAGCCATTCTTGGGTGTTTTTGGCTGTGTGTTTTGGATCGTTGTCCTGTTGGAAGACCCATGACCTGCGACTGAGACCAAGCTTTCTGACACGAGGCAGCACATTTCTCTCCAGAATGCCTTGATAGTCTTCAGATTTCATCGTACCTTGCACACTTTCAAGACACCCTGTGCCAGATGCAGCAAAGCAGCCCCAAAACATTACTGAGCCTCCTCCATGTTTCACCGTAGGGACAGTGTTCTTTTCTTCGCATGCTTGGTTTTTGAGTCTATGAACATAGAGTTGATGTGCCTTACCAAAAAGCTCCAGTTTGGTCTCATCTGTCCAAAGGACATTCTCCCAGAAGCTTTGTGGCTTGTCAACATGCATTTTTGCAAATTCCAGTCTGGCTTTTTTATGAGTTTTTTTCAGCAGTGGTGTCCTCCTTGGTCGTCTCCCATGAAGTCCACTTTGGCTCAAACAACGACGAATGGTGCGATCTGACACTGATGTACCTTGGCCTTGGAGTTCACCTTTAATTTCTTTGGAGGTTGCTCTGGGCTCTTTGGATACAATTCCAACGATCCGTCTCTTCAATTTGTCATCAATTTTCCTCTTGCGGCCACGTCCAGGGAGGTTGGCTACTGTCCCGTGGGTCTTGAACTTCTGAATAATATGAGCCACTGTTGTCACAGGAACTTCAAGCTGTTTAGAGATGGTCTTATAGCCTTTACCTTTAAGATGTTTGTCTATCATTTTTTTTCGGATGTCCTGGGACAATTCTCTCCTTCGCTTTCTGTTGTCCATGTTCAGTGTGGTACACACCTTTTCACCAAACAGCAGGGTGACTACTTGTCTCCCTTTAAATAGGCAGACTGACTGATTATGAGTTTGGAAACACCTGTGATGTCAATTAAATGACACACCTGAGTTAATCATGTCACTCTGGTCAAATAGTTTTCAATCTTTTATAGAGGTACCATCATTTTTGTCCAGGCCTGTTTCATTAGTTTGTTTTTTTAAATAATTATGTTAATCAACAATTCAAAAGTGATGGCTGTTTTTGATTATTTAATTTTCAATAAATTTTTATTTATTGTTACTTTTGTGAGTTTCAAGTGATTTCAGTGAGAATTGTGGGTTTTTCCTTCTTTAACTGAGGGGTACCAACAATTTTGTCCACGTGTGTACAACCTCTCCCTCACCCCCCTTTAACCTCCCCCCTCTTAACATTTACGAAGAAACGCCCCCCTCCAGAAACTTGCGTAGGACTCGTGAAGTTGTCTTTTACGGCTGGGTCCCCCTGGATCTTTATCTGTCATTATGTAAAAAAAGATGAGCAAAACAAGTCTCCAGCTAACTACGAAGCTATACCAAAGCAACACATACAGAAAACACGTAAGTCCAAGGCGTACGTAATCTACGTAACTAGGCCTGAGCCGGAAGATTTTTGATTGACAGGAAAGGGAGCAAACCAAACGCCTCGGTCCGAGCGCATTGATTGGCTGATGTTTTTCAGGTCCTGCCATGTCCACAGTTATTTTTTTTTATTTTTTATTCTTTCAGAGACCATACATACAAGTCCACTAAAGGTCAGTATATTCATTTTTTGTGAATCAGACAAATTAAACAAAAAAAACATCCTCCATAATGCCTTTAACCATCGATCCGGCTGCAAAATGTTGTTGTTGTTGTTAACATGCAGTAGATAAAACAGCAGAGCGATTGTGTGAAGTTGTCCAGGATCAGTATGACACACACACACACACACACACACACACACACACACACACACACACACACACACACACACACACACTAATCTGTTTCTGATGGGTTGTAATAGCGAGGTCAGGTCATGTTTGTGCCCACTCATCAGCTTGTTAAATCTCAGCTTCAGACACTTTCTGCATTTAAGCAGTTTATGATAATGTGACTTCCTGCTGCAAACAGCCAGTCCCGGCTGACCATATTACTATTTTGAACTCACTCAGTTATAAAACGAGAGCGCACTCAGTCAACCTACACTCGAGCTTTACTTTTTATATTCTCTTGTTTTTTATTAATGTCCTTCTGCTTTAAGTTCAACTGATTAAGTTGACTTTCTGTATATTTGTGGTTATACTGATGTAATGTGGTAAATTTGTATGTGAATTGCAGTCATCAGTCATTTTAGCAGCAATTTTAGTATGACACAGCTCCATATGTGTTGGATGGCTACAGCTAACATTACAGAACGAAAGAAAAACAGATAAAATCTGTATAAACAAACAAACTATAAATGTCTCGCCCAAATACTATCCAGCCTGACTTCTCTATCTAAGCACAGTATCACTCAGAAACATTTTTTTCCCCCTCACATCAGTATTCAACCCTTGACACTGTGTGCATTCTGCTGCTAGAGGCGAACACACTACCGTGTTTAATGCACAGCCAAATGCAGCATAATACATCATGCAGCATAAACAGGAGAGATGATGGTCTGCTGCACTTTCAGGAGGAAAAACAAGTGTGTGATACGCTGTAAACATCCACAGAGAGCTGAGAGCCTGATGTCACGTCCCATGATGTTGCAGCACAGTTCCTCCTTTATCCAGGATATCCAACAACATCCAAAGACCTCTTTTAAAGTCACTATTCCAGCTCATGAGAAGTGAAGTATGTTAAAGGCCACATGCTTAAAGCAGCAATGAGATGAAGGCTGCTGAGGAAGTTTAAGAAATCAGCATTTGTACGTCAGTTTTGATGTGATTCTGACTGATGAAGTTGTATCATTCAGGTCTATAATGGTTCCATTTAGACTCTTAAACAGGGCTGTCCAACATGAGGCCCGTGGTCCAAAAGTGGTCCTCCAGAGGGTCCAATCCGGCCCTCAAAGTGTAAAAACTCCAGAGAAGACATTAACTGCAGATTGTAAATTAGTAAAACTATAAATTTAAAATCATTTCTAGACCATGACAAGATGTTTGGATCAGAAAGTAAAATACTAAATTGTTCTTTGTTCTTTTGTGTCTCATTTTTGTAATATTTTCTCTTGTTTTTATTGTTTTTGTCCTTTTTGTCTGGCTTTTGTCATTTGTCTCATGTTTTTGTCGTTTTGTGTTTGCTTTTTGTCTCGCTTGTGATTTTTCTCTTTTAGTGTTTCGCTTTATTCGTTGTTTTGTGCACCGTTTGGTGTTTTTAGTCTCCCTTGTGTTGTTAGTCTATTTTTTACTGTTTTGTTTCTCACTTCTGTCATTTTTTTGTCTCATTCTTGTCGTTTGTCTCATTATTTTGTGTCTCATTTTTGTAATATTTTGTCTAGTTTTTTCTTGTTTTTTGTCTTTTTTAAAGTAAAATCCTCCATGGTTCAGTTCCAGGTGACTAAATGTTGTGTTCCTTTGTAGACACTCTGTGATCTGGAAGCTGTAATGTGGAAATGATAAACTGAGGATGAATGTTGATGAAACTGAACTTATTTTTCTTCATAAATTTCAGGTTGTTCATGATGTTTTGTAAAACGATAATTCCTTTAATATGAGCATTCTTCAAATGTACTTTTTTGCACTAAAACAAAGGAACCATCAGGAGTTGTGGTTATTTCTTGGTTATCATGTTGTGGTTTTACTGCGGATCAAACTGGTCTGAATGTGGAACCTGAACTGAGATGAGTTTGACGCCTCTGGTCTAAAATCATTATAATGTGTGTTTTCTCAGGAGCGTGTGGTGGTGCAGAGCTCCCATTGGCTGGCCGTGGTGCCGTACTGGGCGACGTGGCCCTACCAGACGCTGCTGTTACCACGACGACACGTCCTCCGAATCAATGATCTGACAGCAGAGGAGAGGGAGGGTGAGTGAAGACGCTGACACTCAGTGACAGAGAGAGCGATGAGACAATTTAGAGTAAAACAAATGACTGGACGGCTCAGAGAGGAACCTGCAGGTTTGCTTCCCACATTCAGGCTTCCTAATTTTGAACATTTTTACACACTTTCAGATGGTTGCGTGGTGCTGATGCTTATAATATATATATAAAATAATATTTATTTGTGGTTTCACACAGAATTCAAATCAAACCAAGCAGAGATGCAGATGTCTACTACTACTAGTATATTTAAAGGTTATTCTTGATTTTATAAGCTTAAAAAGAGTGCTTCAATCCCACCGCTAAGCAAATCAAACATTATTGACTTTAAGTGCCTTTTCCTCCTTTGGGTCAGTTTTTGGTTACTTTAGTTTTAATTTTTATTGTTTAACCTGCTTTTATATCCAATATATTTCCAAATAAAAGATGTACATTGGTAGTATTTTTCTCCTAATATGCTGAGTTTAATAATACAAACACCCAGCATGTTTCTCAATATATATCCTCCAGTGAGATGTTAAAGAAAAGTTTTTAATTTATAAGCTTATATAAATGTTTCCAAACTGTGACAGACGAGGACGTTGTTTCCAGTTTGAGTCCCTTGTGTGAGGCTTTCTGTCTGTCTGTAAAAATAAACTTGTGTGCTTATCTAACTTTCATTTTATCTCTGTTTTTATTACCGTTCATCAGATCTGGCTGGCATTATGAAGCGACTGCTGACCAAATACGACAACCTGTTTGAAGTGTCTTTTCCCTACTCCATGGGCTGGCACGGTGAGACTGAAACCGGGAGAGCCGGGAGGTTAAAAAGAAAAAGTTTGGGTGTGAAACTGTTCAAAGTGTTTTTATATAGAGTGATGGAAGACACGAGGGACAGATGGTACCAAAGATTAAAGACAACCTAATGAAGTAAATTTAGCGGCTAATTAGTGGATTTGAGCAGAAGTGTACGGTTAAAACTGGACGCTGTTCACTTCCAGTCCAGCCGTAAATTATTCAGAATTACTTTTTTATTTAATCGATGGATTTTTTTCTGGCTGAAAATGACATAAACAAAAGATGGTAAGACATTGTGTGAGAGATGTAAATGTTATTAACTATTTCTGTGTTTTTTTTAAACATGTACTGATTCACACAGCTGTTATTTGCCCACCAACAGTTTCACTCACTAAACTTTTTGGGTTTTTCTATGACTTACAACTGACTAGTACCTGATCAGCTGTTTTCAGTTGATAACATCTAACAACGGTCTTGCACATGAAATACACAACTATGACTATTCGGAATAGTGTAGAAGATTAAAGTTTCTCAGGAACTGTGACAGTTTAAGGGTTATTAGTTGTGTCTTTTTTAAATAAAATAATATGGAAGTAGTTCAAATTCATCATGAACATCTCAGACATATTTTCTTGCCGTCTCCTCTCGCTTGTTCACGTCGTTTCAGCCGTTCTTCTTCTTGTCAGGTTGGCTGTGAGCTAATCCGCCTCGCTGATGTGAAAACAGCTCGTGTTCATCTGTAACTGAAATCTGCAAAACTCAACCACAAAGTACACGATGCAGCCTCTTCACATTTCACAGTCAGGATTATAGAATGAAAACTTCTAGGGCTTCACTGAATTAAAGGAATGAGAAGAGATACGGAGTGAAGAGTCGCATTAAAATTCTGACACCCTCACCTAAGTTTTTGTGACGGTCTCACATCCCACAGGTTTTTAATACACTAAATCCTTTCTATTTGTGCTCATACTCTGCTTCTTCTCACTTTTCTCTTTCCGTTCTCCATACCTTTCCCTCATTTTTTCTTCTACTTATATCCCTGCATTGTCCTCCTACTCCTCGCTGAAGTCGCCCCCTGACTCATTTTAGCCAGACCTGTTTAATTTCACATTCAGAGCGCTTCTCTTTACATCATCCACCAGTGTGTTCGTTTCATCCGCCTTGCGTCTCTCACATAATTTGGCAAAAGCACTTATCGCGCAGCAACACAAATATCACATCTGAATATTGATTCGCTCGTCCAATGTCATGAGAAAGACGTGTGCGTTTTGCTCCAGATTAGATAACTCCTGTTGCATTTCAATCATCTCGGCCGTGTTAATTAAATGAGATCCTCTCGGCTTTGATGTCACCCACTTACTTAATATTAGCACTTCAATGCACACCGAGGCGCAGCAGAATATTTAGAGCTTTGAGAATGTTCTCTCTTACATAAAGCAGAGTTCTCTCAGGTGAAGAGCACTCAGTCACTGCGCAAATCCAGACTTTTCATAAAGTAGCCTGCAGAGACAGACCCTGCACAATGTTCTGTTAAATATTTAAATCATGAAGTGGTCGAGTACTTCCTGAAAGCTGTGATATGAGGCTCTATCGAACTACACATGGTGCGTGTTTTAGCATAAATCTGCGTCATTTTTTGGGTGTTTTTGGCCACTTGATGGCAGCATAACAACCTGTGCTGCCAAGTTGAGATTAGCGCAGACATGTAGCAACACGAGCATTGGATGGGAGTTCTGTTTTCATCTGATGAATGTTTTTCCTATATTCACTCTTTTTTTAAAGCTCTGTGTTGGTCTGTAGACACTCACAGACACATATGAGTAGCTTTAGCTGCTAGCTTTGTTGGTTTGGTGAAGGGTAGGGAAGCGTGATGTTGGATTTTTGCCAATATCTGACATGTTTGTGTTTTCTAACTCAGTTACTGAAGCCAGTATACGTATAGACATGTATTTTATCCCATCTAATTGTAATAGAAGTCTTTCCTTTATTGGGATGAACAGATTAATATGCATATGCTAATAATGATAAGCTATTAACACAGCTGTACTGACACACCGCCCAAGAATCCTGTTTTCTATATTAAATATTCGCTTTTTCGACGCAACCAGAGAAGTCGAGTCAGACTGTTCACTTCTGTCGTTGTGTTGTTTGTTTTTTTAAAGCAGCAGATGTGTTTTTATTATCGATACGATGGTGTAATTCATTGAAAATATGACCATTATTTATCGTGATGTTGTACTATTTAACATATTTTACTCTCATGTTTGTCCTACTTAGTTAATCTCAGATTTAAAAGATGAAAACATGAACTCGGCAACATCCCACCTTGTAAAAATTCACCTTTAATCCGAAGTCAGCCGTCCAATGTGGCAGTTTTTGATTCAGACACGTGGAAAAATAAATTTGTGACGACGCCAGGTGGTGATTAAGGTTGGACAAAAAGGAAAAACACTTGTGCTGCGCAAAATTTAGTCTGTTTTACAGACATAAAACACGCTTTTTAATTGGACATATTTACTGGACAGAATAGGAAAACTACTTAACTTACATGTAAAGCATTCCATATTTAAAAACAGCTAAATGTGCATCGAACCAGGGCAGTTCAAGTGGCATTCAGTGGCTTTATACACCAAATCATTCCATCCATCACTACACTAGGGGGACATGAATCTCTTCTTTTTGCTCAATATTTTACACTCACATGCAATTTCCCTCTTTTATGTGAGTCTTGTTTGTTTGTCTTCTTTTCTTCTCCCTCCATTTTTTGCATGTTTCTTTGAGGATGGCTCCCAAAATCCTTTATTAATAATGATAATAATTAAAGTAAAAGATAATACGAAGACAATGGTGATGCAGCTACTCTTCATTCAGGAAATTTCCAGTTTTTTCCTCCCATTCTTTGTTGCAGTTTCATATCTTGAGCAGTTTTATTTCCTGCTGGAGTTGCACCCATTCTCCTGTAACTTCCATCACTTTTGCATCACAACAAAACTAGTGTATCAGAAAATGTCTAAAGATTGTAGGTCACTGTCTCATTTGCAACAGGGGCCAAATTACCTTTCCGTTTTACCAAGAAATGCAGCGAAATCAACACATTTGATCTGAAAAGTCTTCTGCTGTGAAGGGGCACAAAAGCAGCTCTTTCTCTCCTACGTTCATGCTCAGTGGAGGTGTTTGCTGATACTTTCCTGCACCAAGTAACATGTTGCGAGTTATGTCTGAGAAACACCTTGCACCGGGTTCAAACTGCAGCAGAGGTTAGCAGAGTCCAGTGATGCGATGAGGTGATGAATGACAGAGAGGAGAGTGGAGTCATCATGGACGAGCGCTCACAGTGATCCTTATATAAACTGAAGCCCTGCAGCAGCAGCAGCTGTGTTCTGTGATTTAATGAAAGGAAACGATGCTACTCAATGACTATGGATCAGTGCTGAGAAATTAAGCACAGATCCAGGATGATACGTGCAAAAAAAAAAAAGCAGCATCGTGTTCCAATAACAAACAAATTCCTGCATACAGGTTTAGGGTTAGCATAACAACCTATAAATAACCACAGCTCCTAAAGTTTCCTTTGTTTTAGTGAATGCGGAAAATATTCACATTTAAGGAATTATCTTTTTACAAAACATTATGAACAAATTAGAATTTTTTAAGAAAAAAGGGTTCAGTTTCAATGATATGAAGCCTCAGTTTATCATTTTCACATTACAACTTCCAGAGTGTCTACAAAGGAACACAACATTTAGTCACATCTATCTGGAGCTAAAAAATATAGTATTTCACTATAAAAAAAAAATACAAAACACAACAAAAACATAACAAAATATTTAAAAATGAGACAGAAAACAACAAAAGTGAGAAACAAAATGACAAAAGAGACAAAAAGGTAGTCAAAAACGCTACAAATAAAAAAATGGACAAACAACACAAAAAATGACCACAACAAGAAACAAAACAACAAAACAATACAGAAGGCAGTGAATAAAGTAAAACACAAAATGACAAATGAGACAGAAACACCAGCAAGACCAAAAGGAAACACAAAACAACAAAAACGTGAGCATGCTGTAACAAACTTTTTTCTTCCGTACAGCCTCTCAGTGTTCACTCATCTTCTAGTGTCTGTTTCACCTTTAATTGATGGGATTATGGGATCTCATTCATCTTCTGTTAGTGCACAAAGTCTGAACTAGCCACAGAGTAGAAATTTAACTTCCTTAATTCGGTCCACAGCTTCATAGTCTGACTAACAGATGAGTTTCAGAGAGGCGGTCGTTGAGCCGTGATTATATCAACTCAGACCAATTTCACAAAATGAATCTGTCTCCACCTGAGTCGATGCCACGCTGCCGTCAATCTCTGCGGATTTTTTTTTCTTTCTTTGGAAAGGGGTTCAGTCAGGCTAAGGTAGCACACATGAAAGATAGTTTATAAAAACAGAGATGAGACACTCCCACCCAAACTGTAGAGGGGCAGAAAGGACTGAGGCCATCACCTCGTTTTCTTCTTTTATTTTTTTACTTTACAGATATCAGATCTTTGAAGCGGATCTCCGTCTGCAGCTGCCTGCGGTGAAAGCTCCTCCAGATCTCATGTTAACTTCTGGCTTTAATCTTCAAGTCTGTTTTATTTCTTGGATGCTTACGGGTCACGTTACCGTAGTTTGTTTCAAACTTATATGTAGAGAATTAGCAGCTCCACCGTCATTTTTGTGGCAAACAATTTTCTGTCATAAAAGTTAATACAGTTTGAATTTGAAGTAAAAATTCTCTTGAAATGATTTAGGAGACGTCAAAATACTGTCAGTAAGATTACACACTCTAATTCCAGTAGAGTCAAAATGTTACTGAGCTGAAATATTATGTTCCTGAATGGCTGTTTGACTCTAGACTCTGAGATCAGTTCTGAATTTTTACTGTTGAGTTCATTTATTTTCTCAAAACAGAAGAAAAGAAACACTGAGAGGAACAAGTAGAGAGCGTGAGAAATGGAAACAGACATAATAATGATGACAAATACCACTAAAACAAAGTGAATTAGTATGTTTGAACTCAGTCCGTTCTATAAAAGGACTATTACTTTACAGCAGGGGTGTCATTTTAGTTCAGGTTCCACATTCAGCCCAGTTTGATTTGAAGTGGACCACACCAGTAAAATCAGGGCACAATAATCCAAATTTGTCACTTGTTTTAGTGCAAAAAAAAAAAGTATGTTCTGAAAACGTTCACGTGTAATGAATTCTCTTTTTGCAAAACAACTTGTCGTTATGTCCTTTACAACATCAGGAAGATCAGATCCTTCCTGACCCAACAGGCCACACAACTTCTGGTTCAGGCTCTTGTGATGTCACGCATTGACTACTGCAACTCTCTTCTGGCAGGTCTCCCTGCATGTACAGTCAAACCTCTACAGATGATCCAGAATGCAGCAGCACGTCTGGTCTTCAACCAGCCCAAAAGAGCTCATGTCACTCCCCTGTTCATCTCCCTTCGCTGCCTTCCAGTTGCAGCCAGAATCAAAACTCTCCTCCTGGCTTACAAAACATTTACAAGAACGGTCCCAGCCTACCTGGATTCCCTGATCCAGGTCTACTCCCTTTCACGCCCACTTCGCTCTGCATGTGAGAGACGCCTGGTGCTTCCAGCCCAGCACGGCTCCATATCTCTAACCAGACTCTTTTCCTCTGTTGTTCCCAAATGGTGGAACAATCTACCAAACTCTGTGCGTTCTGCTGAGTCCCTTTCTACTTTTAAGATACAATTGAAGACTCAATTGTTCAGAGAACACCTAGGCACTTAATCTGACCAGGCGTAAACTAACCGTGATGTCACCCGTTGGTTTCAACGCCGAGAAAATGAAGCCCGGATTTTGCTACTTCCTGGTCGCCGTTTTGGATTTTTTGGAGCCAGTGACGTAAAAAGCGTCATCAAACACGCTGGA
Organism: Acanthochromis polyacanthus; assembly: GCF_021347895.1. NCBI lineage: Eukaryota > Metazoa > Chordata > Actinopteri > Pomacentridae > Acanthochromis > Acanthochromis polyacanthus. The sequence continues at coordinate 1,604,191 of NC_067130.1, read as the reverse complement.
CCGGAGAGCAACTAGGGACAGGATTGGCTGAGGACTCTCTTATCCCGCCCACATTTTACCGCAGAGGCTTCTGTTGCTGTCTATCAAGTATAGCCACGCCCCCTGGCTCCGCCAACTTTAACGATTTATTTAAAATTCAGTATTGATTTATTTTAAGATCGGCCACCTGATCTCTCATTTTGACCATGAAAACTAACGGGAAAAAAATCCTGAGCTGTAGAACATCAGTCTATCAAATTTTATTTTTTCCAAAAATGAATTGGGGTCTATGGAGAAAAAGCTTCTTGGAGCCAACCTTAGCGGACGGCGTGATATTGCAAGTTTTTGACACTTCTGGGTGGGCTTCAATTCTGGAGCCAGATGCTACGTCCATCTATATATACAGTCTATGAATCTGACTCCACCTTAGGGGTAGAATAAGTCAGGTGGTCCAAAACCCAGCACTTATTTAGCACTGACAAAGTTGAAAAAAAGAAAAAAAAAAAGAAGGGGGGTGGTTGGCAATTCTTCTGCAACTTGATGGCAACACCTTTGACCAATCACACTTGAAGCACTTTTGCACTTACAGGTTTTTCCTCATGTCTGAATTCTTGCTTGTGTTGTACGTCGCTTTGGACAAAAGCGTCTGCTAAATGAAATTGTAGAATTGTAGAATTATCAACAACCTGAAATGTCGAGTCACAACAAAACGGACAAACAACACAAAAAAAGACACAAAACAGCAAAAATTAAACAAAAACAACAAATAAAGCAAAACACAAAATGACAAAAAATGAGACAAAAAGAAACACAAAACGACAAAAACGATAATGACAAAAACATGAGACAAACGACAAGTCAGACACTAAATAAACTACAAATAATGCATGAGTTAACTTTAAATATCTGCTGCCATCATGTCATATTACCGTCCTGATGTTAGCTGTCTGCTGCTTCCATCACGTACATTTATATACCAGTAGAAGAACTCCTAGCTCAGGTTGCATTAATGGGAAAGAGACGGCTGAGGCTATGATGTTAGTTATTGAAATTCTCCTCCACACATACAAACAGACACATATGGCCCAGATAATGAGTTCCCCCCCATCTGCTTTACTTTAGCTAATTTGGAAGCTTTTTGGAAGCCCGGAGTTAAAAGTGATAGCGTGGAAATAGAGACGTGGTTGGATGCCGTTAGAGTCGCCTGGGAAATCATGAATTAGATTAGACGAGGAAAATATAACACATCACAGAAGATATTAACGGGCTGGATGAAGGAGCAGGACACAGAGAGACTGATGGACGATGGGGGTTCTGTTAGAGAAGAATCCATAATATAGATGGAATTAAAGCACACAGAGCAACTCACAGCATTCTGGATTTATGGCAGCTTACAAACCAGGCAGATGTGCAGCCTGATGATTTACGTGTTTGCTTTGTTGGTCTCCTATCCACAGATATCTCTAACTTTATTCCCACTCTGAGTTAATGCACACACTCATGCAGTCACCATTTAATCTGGGTAATTGTCCACTAATAGGAGCATCCGTCTCTATTCATTCTTTATCTGGCTGCTTCAGGCTTTCCTTTGTCCCCCTTCTTTCTATTCCCATTCATTCGTTTCCTTTATGTCGCCTTCCTGTCATCTTTATCTATGTCTGATCAGCTCCTGTTGTCAAGAAGCTGACTCAAAAGGAGAAGCCGTTCTTGTAAATTCAGTGTCTCCAGGGACCTTTTTTTTTTTTTAGCTTTCTTTTGTGTTTTTCAGGATATATGACATCTTCTCTGATCGCCTCATTACCTTCCATTAGGAACACAGAAGCTTTTTAAATCATCACAAATCACTGGAAATGCATCTTTGATCCTGATCCTCTTTAGAAGATTTAGAGAGGAGTTAGTGGAATACTGCAATGTTTCAAAAACATGTTGAATGCAGACGCTTGATGACCATCAGTTAAAAACTACGGCTTTCAGAAAGCGGCTACAGATTTACACAGATTTATTTTATTTGTTGAATCATATCCTTACAAAGCAAAACCTAATATCATGGCACTGTTTTTAACAATGACAACACAACCTGCCTGTCTAATTTAGCGCAGGGGTGTCCAACATGAGGCCCGTGGGCCAAAAGTGGTCCTCCAGAGGGTCCAATCAAAGCGTAAAAATTCCAGAGAAGACATTAACTGCAGATTGTAAATCAGTAAAACTATAAATTTAAAATCATTTCTAGACCATGACAAGTTGTTTGGATCATAAAGTAAAATACTAGATTGTTCTTTTGTCATTTTGTGTCTCATGTTTGTAATATTTTGTCTTGTTTTTGTTGTTTTCTGTTGTTGTTTTTGTCTGACTTTTGTCGTTTGTCTATTTTTGTCATTTTTTTGTCATTTTTTTTCCTTGTTTGTGTCATTTGTCCACTATTTTGTTGTTTTGTAACTTTTTGTCATTTTGTGTCTCATTTTTTGTAATATTTTGTCGTGTTTTTGTTGTCTTTTTTGTCTCATGTTTTGTAATTTTGCATTTCCTTTTTGTATCGCTTGTGGTCTTTGTCTTATTTTTGTCATTATGTGTTTTACTTTGTTCATTGTTTTGTGTATCATTTTTGTCACTTTGTGGGGGTTTTTTGCCTTGCTATTCTAATTTAACTATTTTTTGTCATTTTGTGTCTTGCGTTTGTCATCTTTTTTCTTGTTTGTGTCTTTTATGTCATTTTTTTGTCTTGTTTTGTCACTTTGTGTCTAATTTTTGTCATTTTGTTTCTCGTTTTTGTCATTTTGTGTCTTGTTTTTGTAATTTTTTTTATTGTTTTGTTGCCTGACTTTTGTCGTTTTGGTCATAAAGTTAAATCCTATATCAGATAGCTGTGACTAAATGTTGTGTTTCTTTGTAGACACTCTGTGATCTGGAAGTTGTAATGTGTAAATGATAAACTGAGGCTGAATGTTGATGAAATTTAACTTATTTTTCTTCAGAAACTTCAGGTTGTTCATGATGTTTTGTAAAAAGATAATTCCTGAAATGTGAACATTTTCAGAATGGACTTTTTTGCACTTAAACAAAAAAAATAGGAGTTGTGGTTGTTTATAGGTTATTATGCTGTGATTTTTCTGGTCCGGTCCACTGGAGATCAGACTGGGTGAATGTGGAACCTGAACTAAAACAAGTTTGACTCCCCTGGTTTAGCGTGCTGACTAACTGATCTGAGGCCCTTGTTCCTGCAGTGTGGATGGCAGAGAGATAAACGAGCTTGTTGTGTCCTGCTTACATGTATTCCTAATTATCCTTTAGTGTTTCATTGTGCTATGATCAATATGTGTGCTTACACGTGTTTGCAGAGAAAATAAATAGCCTGCAGTGTTTCTGTAGGTTGCAGTGGTGCATTGATTAGTGAACTGGTGGAGTTTGCATGTTCTCTCTGTGCCTGTGTGGGTTTTCTCCTGGTGCTTCCTCCCACAGTCCAAAGATATGTATGTTAGCTTCATTAGCGATTCTAATTCAGGGAGTTGGAACGAGCGTGAATAATCGTCTGTCTCTCTGTGTTGATGGACTGGCCACCTGACCGAGGCTGAGAATGGAATACTTCTGATGGATATTGGATTATTATGTCCATTTTTAGTCCTGAGTTTTCCATTTTGCAGAAAAGAACGATTCTTCAGCTGGTACTGAAGATTGTATTGTTCAGATTGATCTCGCAAAACACATGATGATGTTGAGGACCTGTTTGGGTGTCAGTGTGAGAACATCAACTATGTACAGTCATGGAAAAAATGATTAGACCATCCTTGTTTTCTTTAATTTCTTGTTCATTTTAATGCCTAGTACAACTAAAGGTACATTTGTTTGGACAAATATAATGATAACAACAAAAATAGCTCATAAGAGTTTAATTTCAGAGCTGATATCAGACATTTTCCATGTTTTCTTGATAATAACCAAAATCCCTTCAGTTCATCCATCAGTAGCTATGGCATTGTTCTGCCAAAAACAGCTTTTAGGATTCCATCTTTTCTTTTCTGTCTGTTTTAGTCCCATGATCCACACAGGAGTTAGTACTGATCCATGACCATTGTTTCTGATGACTGCAGCCATGCGTCTCTTCATGCGCTCCACCAATGATTTTCCACAGGTTTTCAGTTGGATTTAGATCTGGTGATTGAGCAGCCAAGGCATGGTTCCAGTGTTCTGGTTCTCCATCCAGGCTTTAACTGACCTTGTCTTGTTGGAAAATCCAGTCATTGGAGGCAGGAAAGAGTTTTCCAGCTGATGGAGAAAGACTGTTTTCTAGAGTAGCCCCAAACATGACCTGGTTCATTCTCCGTGTTCCACCCAGACTGAAACTACACCAGATGGTCTCTGATCCACCCCCATGTTTTACTGTAGGGGCAGACAGTCTGGTTTGGAGCTTCTCCAGGCTTCCTCCTAACCAGTAAGTTATCTGGAGTGGACATCAACTGAAAAGTGGATTTAGCCCTGACGAGAACCTCAGTCCAGTCATCAACAGTCCAATCCTTGTGATCCCAGCAGAGAGTAACCGGGCTTTCCTCTGCATTTCCTTGATGAAGGGCTTCTTCCTGCCCTGTGGGACTTCAGACCAGCTTCAACAAGTCGCTTTCCAACTGTCCTTGCTGAGCAAGTCCCATTTCTCCACAGTGTCCACTTATTTTTTAAGGTTCCTGGAGGTCTGAGGACGATTCCTGACAGAAACGGATGAGTGACGGTCATCTGGTGGCAGAAAGACGTTTCCTGACCAGCTAGCAGTTTGTTAGAACCATGCTGGGTTTGTTTCTTCTTGGTGTAATGAACGGCTATCTTGGAGAGCTTCAGTTTTTTTTGTGACCTGTTTCTCAACTTCTAAATTGTGCTATGACTTGAACGTCAGCAGGAAACCACTCTAGGCCTTTACATGTGCAGTGCTGCTGATGACATGAAATGACCTCTTATAGACCCTGGAAATACAATGAAGCTGAAGCATGTCAGATAGAAAATAAAGTATGATGGAATCAGCTGCGTTTTTGTTGAGTTCATTGTATTGTTCAGGTAATAATATACCTTTAGTGGTACCAAGCATTAAAATGAACAAGAAATTGAAGAGAACAAGGGCGGTCTAATCATTCTGAATCAACCTCAGCTCATCTGGATGCCAGTGCCAACCAGCAGCAGTGAGAATAAAACCAGACTGACCGGAAGCTGCTTCTCTTTCTTACGTTTGTCCTTCAGGAGCCCCAACTGGCCCCCATTTAAAAGAAGACAACTCCCACTGGCAGCTACATGCTCACTACTACCCTCCTCTGCTGCGCTCGGCCACCGTCAAGAAGTTTATGGTGGGATATGAGATGCTCGCCCAGGAGCAGAGGGACCTCACCCCTGAGCAGGTTCATCATTAACACACATTTATACAGTACAGTAGCTGCCATGCAGGATACAGGGCAGAATATGGATAGATATTTGTTGAAATGTTTTCTGGTGAGCCTGTTGAGATTACAGGCAAATCTCATGGATCAACTTAATGAATTTATCCAGAGCTTCTTGCACTAAGAAGTTCTTACAGCGAGCTAATTATAATGTAAACCCAGGAACTGTAGTGGATTCCCTGTTGCTTTAAAACTGCATGAAAGCTCAATATTGCTGTTGTTGTCGTAGGCTGCAGAGAAGCTGAGAGACCTGCCAGAGGAGCACTATAAAAGCAGAGAGGAGCAGGAAGGAGCAGGGAAGGAAAGGATGCAGTGAAACCACCCGTGAATGGATGGAAGAGGTTTATTTCAACCACATTTGGCTTGTTTGGAAATTAACTGAGCATTAAAAATAATGCCGGATCACCAAAGTGCATTGAACAGAGGGGTTAGAAATGTTTTTGTCCACAACATGAGTACATTTATGTCCACACAAAGCTTGGACTGGGCTCCTTACTGATGACACAACATTATGTTTCCCCCCTTTAAAAAACCCTGCTGTTGGTTATATTGGAAAGCTTTTTCTTCCAACAACATAATGAATAATTTTTGTAAGGTTTTTACCTGAAATACTCCTGAGTGGGTTTCTCTTGATTACCAGCTTTCAGACTCATATGAAGATGTGGTGGTAAAATTTGCACAGAAAATAAATGATTCAACAGATGCCATGTCTCTTGTTTACAACATCAGAGAGCTAATAGCTACAAATACCTGCAGTTTCTTGTAATGATTTAGAAATTAAATACTAACTGAGACATAAACTGCACATTTAGAGGATATTTAGAGGATGCTGGTAGCATCTAGATTATATTTCTGTCAAACCAACATTGAACAAATGTCGTCAGAAACCTATCAAGGCATCAGACCGTTTTATTCTGAGGATTGTGAAGTTTAAAAATAAGCATTCCCTAAATGTTAGCCAGTTTTAAATGTAACATTGGGAGGACAGTTTAATGATGTGAGGGCGTAATTGTCTAACAATGTCTTATCTTATCCCACCTATTAAAAAAAGAACCTCCCATTAAAAACATTAGTGGAACTTTGCAGAACTTTACCTTCATAACATTTAAACATATTGATGGTAAAGCTGGAACATTTCTAAGAGCAAAGACAAAAATGTTATTTTTATGTTTCTTTACGTGGTTAGAGCTAAAACTTCTTGTCCAAATGGGAAGCAAAACACTTTGATAGTTTAAATATTACTACGTTTATGTGTTAGACATGTTGCAGGTAAGAACATTTTAGATTGATTGATTCAAGATTACAGTATCCAATAATGTGAAAAATGCTGCTGATTTAACATCTAAAAATGTCCCTTTACTCCATTAAAAATTGACAAAATGTCGTAGTTTTGCATGTTAGTATCAGGTGTCATGTAGTGTGTAAGTGTTTTATGTAGGTGTGGTTGTTTTCGTGAGTCAACCCCATTCTGGGGGCTGTTGGACTCCTCAAGGGTTTTCACAAGTTTTGATCCTGTTGGTGACGTTCATGGACGGATCTGAAGATGCTCTGGAGTGAAGATGTTGTCCGGTTTGGGAACCTCAGGATTCTGCTTTTTGCAGATGATGTGGTTCTGTTGGCCTCTTTACACCGTGACCTTCAACAGGCAGCAGAGGAGTCAGCATCTCCAAGTCTGGTTCTCTGTGTGAAGCTGGAGGACACACAGACACACATTTCATGGGGGACGTCCCGGGATCTCCCATGAAGAGCTGGAGAGGGATGTCTGAAAGAACCTGCTGCCTTCAGGACCCGACCCTGGATAAGTGGAGGAAGATGGATGGAGAGAATAGATGGCATAGAGAGTGAAGAGGGAGCAGCACTCTGTGGTCTGCAGAGCTGCTCAGAAGCTTCTTTAACCTCCTGGATTCCTACATGATGATCCTCCAAGAAGGTAATCCATCACCCTCTCCATTAGACCAGAAGGTTGCTGTAGGCCCCTGAGTTTCAGCCCAGCTGCATGTTTCTCTGTAGTAATAAAAGTCTGCACTTCAACCTAATCTTCCATCCATGCATTTTTAAAACACAAAATGTGTACCTGAGAATAGTTTCAAATGAGAGTAAAAAAGCTCCACCTGAAAGTTTGAGTTGAAACGTTATTACGATATCAGTCAGTGCGTTTTACTACAACGTGATGAAATTATTATATTATTGGGTTTTATTGTATTTTAAATGACATTAGGTGCAAATGTTACTACATTTTCAGGCTGTATTACATTCTCAGTAAATTACTACATCGGCTGCTACAAGGACCAATATATCCAACAAGAAGAAAGTTTAAATAATACAATATTTTCACTCGTTGTCAGTTTATTAGGTTCACAAATTTAAAACTAATGCAGTGTAGTACAATCCTAGAAGGTCCTGTTTAATTGTGTGGTGTTATACAGAGAGGGGTTTCTTTTTCTGATGTAATCTAAGGAGGGTGAACAAAATACTGCCTGTCAGAGTAATGCAACAAAATGAATGTAATTTACTACAGAAAGATTATTGATTCATGTGATTGATTTTCCTCCCAGGTAGAGATGAAATGTAGATTTTACTGAACTTCTACAATGTGAAATTGCAGATTTTTCCCCTTCACTGACAGAAAAATGAGTGTGAGGAGTATGGAAGCAGGTGTTGGACCTGTCCTGGTGCTCTTCACTGTGACCAATCTGATATTAAACAGAACACTTTGGACTTCACATGACGTTTAATTTACATTTGTTCCACATGAGCGCGTTCATGCGGTGTTCATTCTAATTACTTTATTCTAATTACCCAGCCTTTGGTAGCAGGATTTAAATAAACGAAGACTCATCTGCCACTGTTAATAAACCTGAATAGATCATTGAGATCCTTTACAGTGGAACAAGGATTCATGAGATTAAGATCCTCCAACTATTAGTGTAGAAGTTCATAAATGGATTAAAATCATCTGAAAACGTACCTGTGTTTATCAACTGAGCACCACTTATCCCTTTGGTATAATAAATGAGGTGCACTCACACTGTGATAACAGCAGATGGCGTTGTTGCTTAAAAAGTACAAGGATGTTTTAGCCTCTTCTAGCACCCTCAAATGCCACCTTCCCTTCTGTTTTTAACTTAAACCAAAGCTTCCTCACACAGCAGGGAGGTGAGACGTCAGAAGTGTTTGCCTTTATGAGGACAGATCACGTTTTATTTCTCTCCATGACGCTCAGCTCTCAGAGTGGATGTTCAGTGTTCAGCTTCTCAACAGGACGCGCTCTTCTTTACTTTCTAGACTCCTGTTTTATTGGGATTGCAGTCAATACTGCCTCTCAGCAGTGTCAGCTAACTGATCATTAACAGCCAACTACAAAAAGTGATGCCTGCAAATGTTGTGGGAAAAGCTAATTCCGGCTTGTTTTGACCTCATGATGCAGTTAGAAATGATGTTGAGTCCAAACGAGGAGCCGTGATGTCATCAGTTCTAAAGGTCAGCCAGCGATCCGTTCATTTTATCAACAAATTAATTGTTTTAGACAATGGGTTGAAAATGAATTATTTAAATTCACTGTGATATTTCAGAAATACACTTTAGTAGAAAAGTAAGCATTTATTTTACACTCTTAAAAAATGTTGTTTTTACGGTAAAATTCCAGCAGCCGTGGTCGCCAGAACGCTGCTGTAAAATCACGGTTTGGGGTTAGACATGTCGCCATGACAACCACTGGTAAGAGTAAGCTCTTAAACGCTCCTCATTCATACATATGGAAGCACACACGTTCATATTTTAATTGAATCCATTTGAGCCCCAGATGCCAGTCAAGTGTTTCAAACGGTAAAGACCATCCGGTGGTCTGAGCTGAACATACATTAGTCCTCAGGCTTTACTGCCTGTCTTCTAGGAAGCCAGTGGGTTGGGTTCGCTTTAGTATGATTAGAGGATCATGCAGAGACTTAAAGTAGCTCACAGTGAACATTATGTCTGCTCATTTTTGCCAAAGCGCCGTTATTTCTGTGGAGCATTTTCAGATCAATGTACGCTTTAGAATCAAAGTTTGACAAAAAGAAACTGTGATGCTCAAAGTAATGATCTGTGCCATTTCTCCAAGTTGAGCTTCAGAATCTAAAGCACTTTTAAAAAGACGACCTTTTATTTCTTCTTCTAGTCTTCAGAAGCTATTAAAAGCTTTAAAAGCCACAGCTAGAGACCTTATAAGCAAGACACAACTTACAGAATCTTGTTGAATTGGACTGAAATCTGTGACTGAGTTTGCATTGTTGGAGGCTGTTAGATGGTCAGAGATGAACTGGAGTAAACATCCATCTGATTGTGTTGTTGTCCTGGTGGAAGCACAGAGCTGTAACTTTTTAAACCTTATTTAACAGCAAAGTCACTGAACTTTTAAGTGTTTGTTATTTTGACTGTTAACTCAGCAGTCTGGCATAGAAAGAGTTCCACAGGACAGAACGGTCTGGTTGCACTTTGTTCTTGTGGGATACATTCAGAAACCGCTGAGGCTTGTTTGTGTTCCTTTAAACAGGCCACAAGCATGTTGGGTAGAGCTAAGCATTGTTGTTCCCTCTAAATAATGATGAGAGGAGTTGTTTTGGTAGAAAACTAGCAGGGCTGCCTTATAGCACAACCTCAAAACTTTGCAATGCAGATGTTGTTGTTTTATGTAATAAATGGGATTTTGAAAACAGTAAAAAACATTATTAATGACAGGAGACACAAGCTTTAAATGCAAAAAATACACATTTGCATGTTTATTTTACTGCACTTTCTCAATTTGCATCTATAGATTAAGTTCTAATGAATACCTTTAAAGGTTGTTTAGAATGAATGAGCTTGCTGGAGGTCTTTAGGCATCAGAGTACTTTGTCATGATGACCCTTTAGAGAGCCAGACTATGACCCAGGGATTGGCTCTTTCTAAGTTAATTTAGACGGTAGCTTGGTTAGCTTGGAAGTTTTGTTTCCAACTTGGCTGATAAGCGGTTAGACTCGTCTGTAAGGACTTTTTAATGGACATAAGTCATTTGTTTTGTTTGGTAAGCATGATTGATTTTAAAGTAATTACAAGTTTAGCACAAGAAACTGATTCTGTGTGGACTTTAGTGGATGTTTTTAGCTTTACTGATCCTCCACATCCAATTAGGTTTAGTTTTTTGACAGTAGTAAAGAAAAGGATGTTGGAAAAAGCAGACGTATGCGTGGAATTAATGCCAAAAATGTTTTGGTTTGCTCACAAGTGACATTCAGACAGACTCACCAATCTGGTGGTTCCCGTTAGCACTGAGGCTAATGATACACATCTGTTTTCACTAATACTGAATAAATAGCAGAGATATCTTAAGAGAATTATAACTAAATCAAGATCGTACATGATCAGACTGGGCATTTATCACTTAAATCCAACATATATGTTTAGAAAAGCCAATTAATTCCAGTCAGCTTTTATCCACTTTTCTTTGCACTGATGCTCGTGTTTTCCCCTCCTCAGCCGAGTGTAAAAACTTTATTTTTGCAGCTTTTTGTTGAGAGTGCATCGAGGCTGGAGATGGATTTCAGGTTTACACACACACACACGAAGTAGAGAAGCTTGCAGTGTCACATGGGCACTGACACACACCAGCCACACACACACTCTCCACTTCCATTATTTATGCTACTATGCTTCCACTGAGGCTCCATAAATAATAAAAACGATTCCAGGTTTCGTTAAAACGTGTGGTTGAACGGCGAGGGTGTCGGTGTGTAGTTTATCGACGGAGCGGTTCTTCCAGGCCACCGGATGTTGGTGAGACTGTGCATGTCTCTGCGTGGCCTTTTTTATGTACTGTGACAGACCTCATTCATTCAGGTCAATATTTATCCAGTCCTCCAGGCTCACCGTGGATCCTCTCCTCGTCTGTTTCATCACTCCTCAGAGACTCTGTGTGTGCACGGCTGTGTATTGAAGAGATATATTTCTATCTCCACACCAACAGCGAAAGAATCCGCATGTGTGTGCGTGTGTGTGTGTGTGTGTGCATGTAACCCTTGTGTATCGCTTCGCTGGCAGAAGCAGGAAGATAGTTTGGCTCCTCTTCCAGATTCTTGTTGCTCGTCTTTTGCAGCCTGTTCTGGTGGAGAATTGTTTTCCCAGAGACGCTAATGATGCCAAATGTGCCTTATGAAATCTGATTAGTATAATTTGCATGTGCTCATTGTAGCAACCCTTTGTGCAATTTAAAAACAAAACCAAAAAAAGTTACATGCAACAAACGATTATGATAATAAGAACGCTGGTTATATTTGCATTTTTGCTGTATTTTATGAGGCGTTTTTGCGGTTTAATCATGGTTTGAATATATGCAAACATGGGGTCTTTTTTACATGTAGAAGATCTATGAAGAGCATATAGATCTAGGTTTTTCCAAATATTGTTTTTTCAAATCTTTGAAGCAAAGCACCAAGGGTAGGGTGGTTCGATATTGCACAGACAGAGCAATAAATCAAAACTGGAAGCTACTTCTCACGTGTGCATTGAATTTCAAACCTGCTCTGTCTGCAGCGAAAGCAGCAAATTTCTCTTAAAATAAATCAGGAACAATAAACACAGTCCAAGATTTACTTTGACGCGAAAGTCAAACTTAGTCAGAAGCGGCTGTCTCTTAGCTGCTAGTTTGGGTCGTGATTTTTATTTATTTCGCTTGTTTTCTGCAAAAAAAAAAAAAAAAGTAATTAAATTAGATGAAAACTTAACATTTCTGCTAGCTTCTGCTAATGTTCAAATCCAAACCAACCTCTTGTCTCTGTCAGCAAAATTGTTCAAAGTTCTCTGCTCATTTTTTTGGACCTACAACGCTGAGCATCGTCTTACTGTAGACTACAGGGCTGCTATGCTAGCGTTATCATGCTAATATTTGCTGTTAAAGCTAAAGCTATTTGGAGTGTTGTACAGGTGACAAAACAGCAAATTAAAATAGATCTCCAAAGTTTTTTTGAGGTTCATTTACCAAACCAATCAACAAATCAGCTGGATTTATCTTTTGGCAACACAAAATATTTCTACAACATTTAATGGGTTTTTAACTGATGAAGGTGTTTCATTCTGCACTGAAGATAGAGCTCTGCTTTGGATATTCATCATTCTATATAAAGTTATACTGAGAAAAATACATTGTTAGTTCTAAATAAGAGCATTGATATTAAGAATGCATCATCCAGCTGATCTGCTTCATCTAGACTGAGGTTACAATATGAATATAATAGTAATTCTGCATAATATTGCACAAATGTCAGCTCTCATTGCTTGGAGAGGGAAGTAGCAAAGTAAACAGGTTTTTGTTCCTCTGTAATAAAAGAACACTTTTTCCTTTCTCATCCATACGTCATTTAAGATGCTACACCAAATACCAACTTATCCATAACACAGCCATAATAATGTCAATCATAACTGCACCCTCAGGGACGGTGACCTTTCCAGTTCATTCAGGTTGTTAAACTCAGGTTGACATTATTTTAAAAAGAGGAGTTCTGAAGCTCGACTCTTCTCCTGGCTGACCGGAGGGATGAGATGGATGCAGGCAGACCTAACAGCTCAGTGGACTCCAATTAGAGGGAGGCGTGAGCGAGACTCTCACCCGCTAATCTGACACCTCGCCGAGTGCTGCAGACCTTGAGATGGGGGGAGGGTGAAGAGGGAAGGAGAAGGAGGAAGAAGAAGTGAAAACACTGCAGAGCTGCTTCCTTTTAAACTGGAATACAATCACTTTAAACATCCACTTTGCACAACTTGCAGCCTCAAAAATTAGTGGCATGTCCTGGCACCATCTCAGTGACAGTTCAGCGGGACATAAGGTTGTTTATCTCAGGACGATCGGATTGGATTGCATTATATCATAGGATGTCCCAGCAATTTGTTCCGGTTTATGGCATGAGTGCCTTTTTTTATGAGGCTCTGACATCGCACCCTCCCACTCCATCTGTGTCGGTCTGCAGCCGCCATGTTCCTGATGCCCCGAGCAAACCAAAGCTCTGACATGTCGTCACCTTGTCGGGCTGCTTGGCTATCATCCTAGCAAACAATCCAATACATCCAGACAACATGAACATTCATTCTGAGTCTCTGTAGGTTGAATATCTGCTTTCATTCTGGTTTTCTGCACACCAACTTCCAAGAATTTTTTGCTAGATTGCTAGATGTAGGATATTCTTCTTCAGTGTGTCAGTTTGAAAACAGGACTCTGTTTTTAATGGAAATAAGGTGCTTGAGTGCAGAATTTGAAGGTCAAAAAAACAAAATGATGAACTAAAAGAGTCCTAAAAGCCACATCATTTTACACAACACATTGACTGATTGCTACTAGAATGCATTGAATAGTGTAAGTGAGTCTCATCGCTCTGGCTAGCAGCTTGTGACCTTTATGGCTGACAACGCAAGTTTGTTTTAAGCAGAGATGTTGCACAGAAAGCGATGGATTCTTCCTACATTTCTGTAGACTAACAGATTGAAACCAACAGCAAAATGATGGCAGCTGATTATCTTTAGAGATAAATGATCAGTTTTGTTACAATCTAGTGCACTACATAAGAAGATGCAAGACAAAATAAGAAAGAAATAAGTCTCTTAAAGGCTAAATTGGTGAAGCAATTATGGGACTAAAAGATGGAGTTTCTTTTAGAGATAAATCTTTAGGAGAAGGAAGGCTGCACAGTTGTTATTGGATGTCAGATATTTACATCATCATTACAAATAGGTGCCCTTTACTGCACCTCTGAAACTTTTTCTACTGTGCATCTCTAATGCGTTTTGTTTTTTTAAATTTCCCGATGGGCCACAATGGTCCATATAATAGAAATATATAGTTCTCTTTTGTAAATGCATCTTTCTATCCATGCATCTAAATTAACTTTGCAAAATCAAACTTTCTTGCATGGATCATTATGTTCTGTCAAAGTTTTTCAGGCCAACCATGACTTCACTCTGCCTTGGGGCTCCGTTTTAAATCAGACCAGCAGCAGACTTCAAACAAAGCTGAAAACTTTCACAGTTGGGTCCCGGAGCCGTGCAGAGCTGGAGTAATGAAAATGAACAAAGAATGATGGCTTTCATGCCATGTGGAGACTCACACTTTGAAAACAAGACACACCCCAGAGGCAGTGTTATCACTTAAACTGTGGAAAAAACCACAACAATGATCACTTCTTTCTGTATAGAGGCGTCTGCTCGGTATGTAAACGAAATGTAAATGAACAACAGAGGGCAGTAAGACACTTTGAATCTGCCACAGTGATGCAGACACACAATAAATTACAAGGACTCTGTATAATATTCATTTGAAATAAATTCCTTTGAGCAATCAATATGTTAAAATGCTGACAAGTATTAATGTAAAATTACTATATGAATGTGAAGGCGGATAAACTTTTCTATTCTACTGAAACCCAACAAGTTATTTCAGTGAATATGACTTCAGTTGCTCAGGGTTGGAATTAGGTTGACAGTAAGCAGTATTTTAAATAAAAAAAGACCACTGATTTTATACCTCAAACAGTTTAACTATGGAATTGTCTGCATTGTGTTTAACATGTTGTGTTTCCATAGAGGGAGTTAGATAAAATAAGCTTGATGATGTCATCATGATCACATTTGATGATGTAATCTCAGATTAAGCTAAAGTCTAACGTGCTACAAAGAGGTGGTGTGTGGTTTGAAATGTGCAGAAATTACAGACCATACTCCCAATAAGTATCAGCAAGCAGCTATAAAAAAGACACGTTTGTAATCAAGTGAGAAAGATTCTCTGGAGACGACAGAAACTGTGGTGGGAACAAAGGAAGAAGTCGGCAGACATAATCATTGAGATTAGCCTCGCCCTAACCCATGGATGGTGAGGAGGTCGGTGTGGATGGATGGGCTGATAAATACTAGACTTAAAGCTAAGACCTTTACATTAAAATGAAAGTGAAGTTCACACAGTTCTAATTAATCCTGCCAACCCCAGGTATACCTCTGTGTATTTGCCTTTTTTTCCATCTTAGAACCCAGTAGCAGTGCATTTTATGTTAACTAGCAATGACTGCATTGCCAGAGCTGAAGGAGGGAGTACTGTAAAGAGTTCTGGCAATAAAACCTGTTTAAGAAAACTACCTGATGCTCCAGATAAAAAAGAGGACCTCATCATTCAGATCTGTGATTATAGAGGTTAACGGCTGGACTTCCACTATCAGCACACATGTAATGTAACTGCAGGTTGTTTTCCATTTCAAATTGAGAGTCAGCATTGTTGGTTTTTATTTTACTTACAGTCGTGTTTGATGCATAACCTTGATCTTCAAATGTTTATTATTACAACCATGATGATTCATTTCTCCTTTCTTAACAAATTCTTATTTTAACCTAAATCATGACTGAGTTGTCAAACTTGACCAAACGTCAGTGTAAGTGTTATAACACTGATGATGCTGTCATCTATCAAATCATGGACAAACAAGGTGTTTTGTTGTCCTATTTTAAAGACTACTTATAGATTACATCTAAGACTTGACCTGTGTGTTGCTGAAAACTTGTGAATGTCTTCCAATTAGATTTCTTACGACTTTATGCACTACGGAAAACACAGCATGCAGCGTATTTGGAGTTTGAGCCACAAATTTAGTACAGGAGGTCCTCAGTTTACGACGTCTTCGACTTATGGCGTTTCGTTGTTACGTCGGAGCTGATCACAGATCCGTCCTCGTTTAACGTACAGCGTTTTGTCGTTACGTTGGAACTGGTTCAGTGGAACTAGTTGGCGAGCAGAGCGGATGAATACTGTATGTAGAGTCATCACTCGGCGCTGTAAGACAGCTTTGTTTACATTTGCTGCAGCATTGTATTATTCTACATTCACTAACTTCATTTTGGCTCCCAAACACAAGTCAGACTTACAGTTTACATTTTTGCTGGTATTTTCCTACCGAGTTGTGTTCCAGTGTGAGCTAATGACTGTTTTTGTTACTGTAGTTGTACAAATATGTAAACTGATTGATGTCGTGACGCACGTAGCGGCTTTGTTTACATTTTCACTGGAGTTCCAACTTGCAGCGAAAATCGACTTACATCACACCGTAGGAACAGAACTGTGATGAAAGTCGAGGACCCCCTGTATATTTTACCCTGTACTTGCATTCATTTTGATTAGCTTAAAAATGATAGACAGTCAGACAGACAGATAAATAGATAGATACTTTAATAATCAATGACACATCCACTGATTTAACATCAGTTAGCAGCTTCCAAAGATCTTCCATCCTTCATAACATCTGCACAATATACAGCAGTAGATTCATATTCTTACTCTTGGTTGCAAAAATCAAACACAAGCTTCACATATCCTATTGCACACTTTCACTTTTTAGCTGCTCATTCCTAATTCCACCCTCCTACTTCTCACTTTCTTATCATCACCTTCATCCTTTTATCCCCTCCTCTCTGATTCTTCTACCTTCCCCCATCTCCTCTTCCTAACTCTCGCTTCCATCCTCTTCTCCTCCACCCCCAGGGAGGATTCATCTGTATCAGAGCTGACTAAGCAGCTGTTGGTGTTATCAGTTTTTTTTCTAACATTGACAGGAGAAACAGATACAATCGATCGCCCCACATGGCTGCGTAGGAGTTTCAACGCTACCATGAGAATTACCAAGCAGATGGATTTCAGAAACTGAATATTAGCCGAGCACAGAGGCAGGCTCCCTTAACTCCACTTCATAAAAGTGGAGAGAGCGCTGTTGGATTAGAATATTTATTAGAGTGTGCAAGATAAACATGACAAGCATGCAGTTATATTACAGATTCTTCATTCTGCAGAGGGAGAGAGATGGTTAAAGCTAAGAAATGTCTTCTCCAAGCATGAGATGTCTGAAAAAAGTTACAAAAGTGTTGCTTTAGGAGATAATAAAAGACACAGAGGCTGTAAGTGATAACCTCAGCTTTGGCCAAATCAAGATAGGAAGGATTGAACGCCGTATGACTTCTGGAATCCGCCTCCAGGCCTTGAGGCTACAAGAAAAAGCAAACCGTATTTTATCCTGTTTGTCAAAGCAGCGTTAAACTAACACTTGTTAACCTGCGTGGTACACTGCTGTTATCTCTGCAGCCACTCCATGCTGTTTATTGTGCCATTTATTGTCCTGTCCAGTATATTTTGCAGGAAATACAATTGAAACTCAATTTTTACCCCCAGCAAGGACCATTTTAATTCGCTAACATAAATCCATTTTCACTATCTGGCGTGGAAAAGTTTGCGGAAGGCTTTGACCTTTCTGTTTGGTAGAAAAAGGGAGGGATGTCTGCTGGCTGAGCTGCTCACAGATTAATTTATCAAGCGTGGTGAAGCATATGTTCCAACACAGCGTGCGGTCTTCACCATGTGTGATAAATAAAATCCCACTGAGGATACACTGAGCAAACATCTCTCTTGTTTATCCTAAGAAGACAATCCTTCTCTGCCTGGCCAGAAACACCAGCTGCATTAGAAAAGTCGATAAGGAAAAGAGAGGAAAAGACAGCTGCGTTTAGATTCAGCTTTAAAATAACACAATGCTGTTGACATGATCTGCTGTGAGTGATTGTGATATCTCATTTCCCTTTGTAAAGGATGAACCAGCTTATTGTCTGCTAAAGAGTATAAGAAAGAAAGCATAGTAGCTCGATTCATTAGCATTTAGGATTCAACCTGATATTATCATGGCCGCCATGTACACTACTGTTCAAAAGTCTGGGGTCACGTAGAAATGATCCTTATTGTTGAAAGAAAAGCTTTTTCTTCAATGAAGATAACATGAAATTAATCATAAATCCAGTCTAACCATTGTTAATGAAGTAAATGATTGTTTCTTGTGTCTCTGTTTGTCTACGGTTACTTCTTGTTTTTCCACATGTATAACTTTTTATTTCTGTTCTTTGTCCTTTACCCTCTCGATGATTACCTTTGTCAGTTTCGTCCATGTCTTGTCTCCTCATTTACTTTTCGTCTTTCTTTCTATCTTTGCAGTTTGTCTTATTTTGTCTCCTCTTCATCGCCCTCTTGTTTGCAATGTTTGCTTTACTTTTGAATTTTTGGATTTTTAAATGTGTTTTTTCACTTTTCTTAGGGTTCTGCCTGTCTCTTGTTTGATCCCTACTGTTTCTTTAGAGGTTTTTGGTTGACTGAAGTTTTTTTGTTCTTGCCATTTTTACACTACTGTTCACGAGTTTGGGGTCACTTAGAAATGCCCTTATCTTTATAAGAAAAGCAGTTTTTTCAATGAAGATAACATTAAATGAATGATAAATCCAGTGTAGACATAGTTAATGTGGTAAATGACTATTCTATCTGTAAATGGCTGATCTTTAATGGAATATCTCCATAGGGGTACAGAGGAACATTTCCAGCAACCATCACTCCTGTGTTCTAATGCTACATTGTGTTAGCTAATGGTGCTGAAAGGCTCATTGATGATTAGAAAACCCTTGAACAGTTATGTTAGCACATGGATAGAAGTGGGAGTTTTCATGGAGAACATGGAATTTTCTGGGTGACCCCAAACTGAATTTCCCTTAGGGGATGAATAAAGTGATTCTATTGTAATCTAACTTTTGAACAGTGGTGTATATACTTCTGGGTCATTTCATTCAGTTTTGATTTGAAGATATAGATCTTATAGCAGATTTACCCTAAAACACTTTGATGCTGTTGTTTATTGGTTGTGTTTTCATACAGTGTGATGTTTTCTAGTAAAACAGCCGTGGCTTTTGACTGCAAAACATTCAGTGAAATCCATAGGTTTTTAGGCAGCAGCATGATTTCTCTTCTATACGCTACCATAATGGATTTAAAATGGAGGAATCAAGATGTGATTGAAGTGTAGACTTTAAGCCTTCATTTAATGGGTTTAAGAGAAATATTGCATCTGCTGTTTAGGAATTAAAAGCATTTTTTAAAAAGTAGTCAATCGACTTTTGCAGGATCAGAAGTAATTGGAAGGATTATTTTTAATTCTTGGATGCAAATCAATTACATCAGATGCTGACTTTCCTCCCTTACCTGTTTCGTCAGGCCTTTGCTGTATCACTGCTGGTTTGTAGGTCTTTCTTTTTTGTCAGTTGGATGTTTTTCCCTGTAGAAGAACTTGGATTATTTTTGCAGGATGTTTTTGGTCATTCTGGGTCAGTTCTGTCCTTTCAGTTCAGCAGCATCTGAACAGAAAGTTCTGCAGAATTCAACCTATTTCTATCATCAATCAACCCAAGGTGTCTCCCCAACGTTTGACAGTTGATGTGGTCTGCTTTAGATCATGAGCCCTATATCCATCCATCCATCCATCCATCCATCCATCCATCCATCCATCCATCCATCCCAGTACAAGTTCATCTTGGTTTCTTCTGACCACAGAATCTTGTTCTAAAACTGGACACTATTTTTTTTGCATGTTTTCTAGCAGAATCTACTCATGCGTTTCTGTTCATACTGCGCTAAGTCCTCTGTATAGATACCAACATGTTGCCACACCAGGATAGGGTGATTGGCAGCAACTCCCAAAACCCTTATGTAGGGTGTTTACAGAGACATTATGCTGTATAGGAGTGTGAAGAGTGACACATCTGCTTCTAAAACTAGTGCCCACCCACCCCACAGGACTTGAACCTCAGTCTTATAATTGACTTAATGCCGCTGCCACCTCTGCTACATCTGAATATTGACTTTTTTGCTTTCTTTTGCTGCTTGATTAGATTTAATAAACCGAAGCACTACTAGCAGCATGGTTTAGGGTGACAAGTCCCCACCTGTCTCAAAGGGGCAACAGCAACCACACCACTGCTTTATTGAAATGCTAAGACGTCTTATTTATTTATAGATAAACTCTGTGCAATCAATCAGTATTTCTCCTCATGAAAGAATCTGTGCAATACCATCCATGTAAAGGCTTATTGTTTCACATCTTATCATATTCAAGTGACTGCAACAGCCTTGTGTCTAGTGAGTCTGGACCGATTTAAGCCCTGGAAGAGTCTCTTGATTCTACACTTTGACGATGATCTGCCCGCCTCTTTAGGAGTGCTTCCTTTGGCTAGATGCTGTGAGGGGCAGAGAACTTTGAAATCTTCCTCTTCGGTTGTCTTGCTGAGCTCTTCAGTCCATTCCTTCTCTTTATAAATGTACCAATCCATTAATGTGGCCACTGGTGGAGCTTCTGCTGCCTCTCTGATGGCTCGGCTTTGTGGCTCCTTCACTCACATCAACCCCTCTTTGGACCACACTTTGAGCCTCCTATGAACAGCTACCAAATGCAAATTCAACACTTGGAATCAACTCCAGACCTTTTTATCTCCTTAATTTGTCATGAAATGACAAGAGAACAGGCCACAGCTGGCCACAGAACCGCTCATTAGTCCATCAGCTTTGAGCCTGTGTTAAATGGAGGGACTGTGCAGAAAGTGGCTGTAATTCATAATCTGTTCCTGCAAAATTTGGGTCAAACCCCTTGAAATAAAGCTGAAAATCTGCACTTCAATCATGCATTGATTGGTCTACTTTAAATCCATAATGATGGTTAAATTATGCAGACTGTCAATGTCCAAATACTTCTGAGTGAATTCTGTTTAATAGAACAGCAGCTGGAAATGTCAAGTTTTGGTGTCAGCCCTTCAAATCAAATAACTGTCTAGACAGATGGTCGCACAGGGAGAAAATTAGAATAGATGAAGCAAAGATACCTTTATCTCAAATATTGTTTTTTATGCTATTTTGTGTTTTTGTAGTTGACAGCGGAGGGCAACAGGAAATTTGGAGACGGAAAAGGGATGTGACAAAGGACAAAAAGCTCTCTGAATTACAGAACCAAACAGCAAGACGTGACAGCGTTACAGCAGTCCTCACTCCATTTACCATCCTCATTTTCTATGCACAGCTTAGGCCAACATTAAACAGATGTCCCAGCCATTTAATGTGCAGACAAGATGACAAAAGATCACAAAAATCAAAAGCCAGATGAATTAAAACAAACATGCAACCACTAATTAATGACATGTTTAATGGGTGTAAAAGAGTAATGCAAGTGATTGAAATTCTAAAGGGAATTAGACATCATTTGTATTTCAAGACCTAATAAACACGATAACATCTGCTTTACATTACACAAATGACAAGAATAATTAGCGCATTACAGAATGAGGTCTTACAAGTATTAAGCTACATGTACAGCTCATAAAACCTGGGTTAATAAAATGCATGTTTGTGTTGTAGTTTTGGAAGACAACACTGTTGCTGTCTTTCAAACTCCATTTCTCAGGCTTTTAGTATTAGAGAAATTTTAAAAAGACGGAAGAACAAACCAAAAGCAACGAGGCAACAACAACACAGAATGACAGTAGCTTTAGAGTGTGGAGGAGAATAGACTGAGGGACAAAGGGATGAAAACATAAACAAGAAACCTAAAAGAGAGAATGAGGAGAGCAGAGGGAAGGCAGCCTGAGAACTACAGGAGGGAGAGAGAAGGGGAATTGCAGCAACAAAGACGGTGAATGGACATTAGCGATTAGCAGAGACTAGCCGGCTCTGGAGGCTGCGTTTGTTCATTCTACTCACAGCTGCTCAGTCAGATTCTGCATTTATTCCAGTCGACTTACAGAAACAACAGCAGCTTTAAAAATATTCACACCATGCTGACTGTGCTTCCAGTTCGCCGTGAAACCAGATTTTGTGGACGGTAAGGTGACGATTATTGTCCATGAAAAGTTCACACTTATTCTTGTTTTAAGTTTTACCTTCACACTGTGAATATTTTTAGAGTTTCAGAGGTGGATCAAGATGAACACTGATGAAGTTCTGAGGTTCAGAAATGATGGAAAAAGTCCATCATTTATCAGTCAATTATCAATCAGTTAACTGATGAAACGTGTCTGTACTGCACCAGATTTCTGTTTTAAAGAAACTGTTTCTCAGACAGAGAAGAGGCTTTGTGTTTATTGTTCTTTTTTTCCCTGATGTTGACACCAGAAGAATGAAGATTTAATGCTGTAGCTTTTAACTTGCCTCACAAAAACAAAACAAACAGATCCTGATGCTTCTTTAAAGACGTTTAAGGTCTTCTTACAGCCATGGCCATAAGTTTGGACACAAGTACCATGACGCTTGTGAATCTTAGAAAATACCACAAAATACTGAAGTGTTTGGGTGATAATACACAACTCCTGAGAACTATATTAAGTTTCATATTTAAAAAAACATCAAAAGAGTTTGGTGTCATTTTGTTATTCTTACCAAATTCGGTTGTGAAAGTACTGCATTTTTTTTGTTATTTTCTTCTAATATTATGTTTTGGGAACAAAGTTGTTCCAATTGTTGGAATTTATTGATAATACTATCCCTTGTTGATTTGTTGACTAATTAAACTGGTGCTGTCAAAAAATATTAGTTATGTTCTGTATTAGACATCAAAACAGACATAGTAAGTCATGCTGTGTCCAAACTTATGGCCATGGCTGTATTATCCAGATTTAGCTGATTCTTTATCTACAGTAGCATTATTTAATGGAGCAAAGAATTGGGTTGTTTTGGACAAAGTTGGTTGAGGGAAAACTTCAAATAATTTTCCAGTATGTACATTTTCTTGAAGACTCCTCTTCACTTGAGTAATTTTAAAGAAGTTTTTGATCATTTTGGACACATTTTTTGCAACTTTATAGAGACGTTTTTCTGCCATTGTGGACAAGAACTGAATCAGTTTTTGAGGTGTTTTTTGTCATGTTAGACAAAGTTAGAGTAATTTTGGACAAATCTGGAGAAACGTTTAGGCACCTTGGACATGTTGTGGGTCATGGTGGGCAAATCTGATTGAGGGAAAACTTAAAATAATTCTCCAATATGTACATTTTCTTGAAGACTCTTCTTCACTCGAGTCATTTTCTAGATCTTTTGATAATTTTGGACACATTTTTAATCATTGTAGAGATGTTTATTGTCATAGAGACAGGTGAGTGGGCGTGGCCACACTTTTCCTTTCCTCCTCTGTATGTGAGAGAATGAAGGGAAAGGCCTCATTAAGGATTTTAATGGTGTTGTGAATTCCAAACATTTCTATAAAGACGAGCCGTGTTTAATTGAATCCAAGTGAATGACAGTTTTTCAACTATAGACGCCTCAGCAGAGCGGCTCCAAGCTAAACTCTCAAAGCAGCAACATTAACATGCTGATTTTTAGCAGTAAAGTAAGACGTAAACACGATAAATACGTTAGCATTTGCTAATTAGGACAACACAGGGGAGAGCAGAGGATGATGTAAATATTTTACCCTTTGGTCATGTTTTTGGACTAGATGTTGGCAGTAGCAGACATCACCTGATAACCAAATAACCAAGGCTGTTCCAAATCAGGTTTATGTTTTTTATCATCTAATTATCTCATCTCATTCATCTTGTCCAGTTTTTTTTCAGCATCATCTCTGATTAAAACTGTTTATTGTTTAGGCAGATTCACATCTATCTGCATGCTTCAT
This sequence comes from Acanthochromis polyacanthus, assembly GCF_021347895.1. NCBI lineage: Eukaryota > Metazoa > Chordata > Actinopteri > Pomacentridae > Acanthochromis > Acanthochromis polyacanthus. The sequence continues at coordinate 1,580,307 of NC_067130.1, read as the reverse complement.
ATTGCTGATCTCTGAGTCTGTGTATGGGTTGCTCTGAGTGTCCAGCCTATCCTGAGTCACACAGTGATTTCACTTGGCAGGAATGAGGGTTAGAAGCCCGACAGACTGAAGCCTCAGCTTCCAGCGATGCAGCCAGGTGCTGCTCTGGTTGCTGTGAATGTTGGCTCGGGTTTATCTGGCTCCAGTCCCATCTCACTGCCCCGGCACATCTCTCGGTTTGTTTTCTTATCACATTGTCAGTGTCCATGCCATTGTTTTCTACCAAGCTCAGTTGTACCAATGTTCTCCTTATAAATGGTCTCATAATATTAATCACATTTTCCTTTACCTCCATTATGACTCTTTCCAGGTGAATTAAGCATCATTCCTGGGTGACTTCAGTGGTTGAACTGGTGCTAAGTTTTACTCTCACACACAACAAATGGTCCTGGATGTTCTATTCTTCATTATTTGCAGTCTGCATACTGTTAGGGAATTCTGCGATGTCAGGAGACGAACGAGGAGGGCGACTCAGAGACAGCACAGTGATGGGAGGAAAGCCATATTCAGATTGCGCCCCGGTATGGAGACAACTAGTGTGCTCAAGAATGTCGACTAGACAGTATCTAATCATAACCAAGTTATGTTTGTAGTACAGCATGTGTCTGTGTGGCATCTGCCTTTCTCAGGTTCATATTAAGCACAGAGAGAGACTAAACATGCTGACAACCTCAGTTTGGGAGAAACAGAATAGAAACAAAGGTCAAAGGTGAGAACCTGTCGGATAATCTGAGGTGATCTGTAGGATCTGCAACTTGATTTAAGGTGACTGTAGTTGACAGACGCAACCTGTATGGTATTCTGGGATGTCTTCAGCTAACAGCTGTGAGGAAATACCTCAGTAAGGGCAAAGAGAGTCATTTTGCCTTCACACATATGACCAAAAGCTGGCACTAATTTGTCTCTGTGGTGCAGAAAATGACTAGTTTTGGTGAGTGATTTGGACTGTTTCTTGTCCTACTGGTTGCATTCAGAGACACGTCTGCTTCACCGTATTCCTTTACAAGTCAAATAGTGACTGTTTCCATCCATAGATCCATAGATCAGCATTCTGAATCAATCCCAGGACTCTCAGAGGACGAAACCACACAGAGAACAGAGAAGGATGGAGATGACTTCTTTTTTAAAACCCAAAATGTGGAAAAACGTCCCATATGGTGAAAATCCTTTTCTACTGTGTTTTGCAGTTGTTACAAACTTGGAGCTGTTCTTCTCAGCCTCCCAGCTTTACCTCCCAGTCAGAGTTTGACCTGATGAACTGCAGGTCGTTGACCTCAGACCTGGTATATTCCTGCCCCCTCACTGAACACTGCTTCCAGGAGGATCAATTCAAAATAAACCTCACAGTCCATCATGTTTATGCACTTCTAGAGCTGAGGAAAGTTCACTAAATGTACCTGTAAGAGTATAAAACAAGAATCTTTATGCACTCCCAGCATCTGAGGAGCTAAACGACAGTCAAATGCTTTTATTTTTGACGGCAAAGTCACAACACCTGAAAAGCCTTTGGCAGTAGAAGCTATTTCAGTCACACAGTTAGGAGGAGAAATGGCTGAAAACATCGTCACGGAAATATTAGATTTTTTTGCTTGTTGAGATAGAAGAAAGAAATAGACGGTAATAATGTTACAATCAGACTCCCACACAGCCTCTAACTGGAAAAGATATATTTATTAGCGTGATGTTTCAGAGCTAGACCTTCATCAGCAAATTCTACGAATGACAAATAAAATAATCTTAACGACTTAGATTCTGTGTGGGAGTCTGATTGAAACTTTAGGCTGGTTCCTCTGCTAAGGACTCGCCTCATGAAATAGATGGCTGGATGTTCCTTTGGAGTCATAATAATATGAAACTCAATGAAGGAGAGTATTAAGGGTGTATTTTAACCAGAGCAAAGTGAATAGGGCTTCATGCCGCTCTTGTTTATTTGGAAAGCTGAAGCAAATGAGATCCCTGTGCTGCAAAAATAATCAAAGGGGGAAATGCAGGCTTTTACTCGTGGCTGGATTCATTATTTCAAATGATTTTTATAAAACTGATGTGTTCTTTCCCTTTTTTTGCACTGAAACAACTCTTTTTAGTAATTCCAGTAAATGTCATCATTTCAAAACTCTCTCCGCTCATTTCACATTAGCATTAGCATTAGCTACCTGCTGCCTCCACTGAAGAGCAGCAGCTTACTCAGAAGATGATTGTTCACTAAAATCCTGGTTACTTGTAATTTATCTGGTTTGTGGATGAGTATCTTTCATCTTAATTTTTCTTTATGAACAAGATGCACTGCACAGCCATGGAAATATCCTCTTGTTTTTCAGGGTCACACACTCCAAATTCATTTTAGCCAACCGTTCAGCCCCTGAAGAAGAGAACAAGCCAACCGGTGTAGCAGCAGCCTCTCTCCATCCCACAGCAGCCTGGCAGCAGCAGGTAACCGGCCAGCAGCTGATGGCTATTCAGACGCTCAGCCAACAGCCGGTTAGCAGCCATCTGGCCAGCCGGTGACCATCCAGTGAACCAGCCAGACACCATCAGACCGTTAGCAGTCTGTCAGCCAGGAAGCTATCGGGGAACGGCAAGGACGACCTCAGCGAGTCTGAGTTGAGCAAACCGAGTCATTACAGGAGCTAGAGGGGCTTTAAGTAGGGATGTCCAATATTTGCTTTTTGCCGATATGCCGATATTGTCCAACTCTCAATTTCCGACTCCAATATCAACCGAAACCTGCAGGCTGTTTAACTAATGTTAGGTAACATCACATATCTCCTGTGGTGGAATTAACACATCACGCCTCATTTTATTGTGATGCTTCATTGGATGCATTCTCAGATTCAACAAGGCTTTCAGATGGAAACATTGTCTGTCCAAAATAAGAAAACTACATCAACTGAAGTTATGGAAAAAATGCCATATTTATGCTATATATGTCAAAAGTTTTGAGACACTTTCAAATAAATTAGAACCCGTCTCAAAACTTTTGACAGGGGGTGTATGTGTGTGTGTGTGTATGAATACACACACACACACACACACACACACACACACACACACACACTGTTGTTCACACTCTACATCCCTCTATGAGTCGGTAAATGCCGATGAAATCCAGGCATTATTTTTTCAATTTTTATGATTGGCAAAAAAACCCAGTAACGGTATTGATCGATATTCCATTTTTATGCCGATGTCGTTCCAATAATATCAGACATTTCTGGCTTTCAGTCATAGTATGCTGTACAAGACAGGGAAACAGATCTTCATGAACTTCATCTGGATCATTCTTTGGGTAATGTTTGGTTCCACTAATTTCATATCTGCTGAAAAAAATAATTCTTATTCAAAGACAGATGAATACAAACGTACATGTTTTACTGAAAGACATTTCATGTTTTTCCGCAGGTACAATGTGAAGGAATGAGCTGGTTAGCTGCTGATCACCTTTCATTTGACAAAAAAGACAAAAAGTGCCACACATTGTCCACATCTCAACAAAAGACTATTTCTTAAATTTGTCTAGATGTTTTTGACTTTTCTGGTTTAACTGGTGTTGAATTTATAAATACTTCATGTCAGCAAATGATAATTTATTACATTTCTCGAAATAATTTTCACATTTTTGTTCATGCAACATATCATGCTCAGCATACAAAGCTTTTATTTTGACACCAGCTAGTCGTCTTATTTACATCACCAAGCCTTCTTTAATCTAACTGTATGTTAGATTAGCAGCTCTACAGAGCCACTGACACAGATGTAAATGCTCACTTTACTTTAATAGAACAGATTTTTGGGTGTCAACACTGCAACAAGACGTGTTCAGGAAAATGCAACATGAAATATACAATAACTTAGAGTAACTTTCACTGTTCAGTAAGAAACTAAAGTTAAACAAAACAAACCAGCACCTCTAAACCTGACCTTCTGACTCAGGAAGCTGCGAGGCGTCTCAGACAGACCCGGCTTCATATTGCATCACTGTGAACAGAGTAAACAACACAGTGAGCCGACGCTATATGATTGATTCAGACAGCTGAACAACATTGTTGGCAGCCTGCGGATCTTTTTTTCATGCTGATGGCACACAGCGCTTGAACCTGCGGCTCCTGTGTGCTGATGTTTTATTGGGTCTGTTTCAGTAACGAGACGGGTCCAGTCCAGAGTTAAACTGAGTAATACCTCCTGTCACAACGACGCAGGGCTGCAGCTCTCTCAGTCTCTCTCCATGTACGGCATCCAAGAGTCAGATTTTTCTCTCTGACAGTAAAATCCAATAACAAACCAGCCATCTGCTTGCATCTCTGGTAATGCTGGCACTAACAAAGTTTAAATTTAATCTTGCTGCTGTAGTCAGACTGACCATCTCAACAGCAATAACAGAAGAAGTTAACTCTGGGAGGTGAACATCAAGAAGACAGATGTGGTTTAGAAACAGCTGGATTTGATCATTCCATCTTTCTGGCTTCTTTTTGCACAAAACATGTAAACAGTCTGGATCTCATGGTTTGCTTTTTACACTGTTTTTTTAAACTGGAGCTGCAGAAACAGTAAATTAAAGCATTCCATACTGTAGTTTGTGAACTGATGCCCCAGTTCCTCTTTTATAGACCTCTAGTGGGCTTTTTACTCAATTTTTCACTTTGCAGGAAAGTGTTTATCAAGTAAAAGTGTTCTCCTGAGATAAACGTGACTGCAAACCCTCTTACTGTACATGCTATGGCTTTTTGGTACGACTATGACAGGAAAATCACATGGGAGGTGCAAGTTTTCAGGTACGAGCTTCTGAAAGAGGAACCAAGGTGTTCCAGTGTTGATGAGTGAGTAGATAAGGGAGCGGTTTGTGCAGCATTTTGTAAATCAAGCTTTTAACAAGAAACGTACTGTACGTTGGGTTGTGTATGATCTCTGCTTCTACAGCTCAGAAGATAAAGCTGTTGCTGATATGTGATGAGTCTTGAAACCACAGAGATATGATCAGATTCACACCACAAATCTTTTCAATAACAGCCATTCTCCATATTTTCTAAAAGATTGGAGTTGTACACATTTGATGCCCCTTTATATTGACAGATTAAAGCTCCAAACTCTATTGTAATTTGTTGCTGCAGCAAAGGTTTGATGCATTCTTCTGTGCAAGTAAGCAAGAGATGGTGCAGTTGGAGACCCTAACGTCAGTCGACTGTTCACATGCCCCACAGTCTGGGAACAACTGGGCTTTTCCCACAGAACAGAAGTAGCTCCTGAGTCCATCCCATCCCCATTCCTGGTGTAAATTCTAGACATTAAGCTGCCACATTTTTCACAGCAGCTGTTAGGGCTTTTTAGAGCGCAGATACTAACACCCTGCTGTCCAGGTTAATCAACCAATAGCTGCTGGCCGCCGTAATCACTGCCACCGTTTTGAAAGGTGCATCAGTTACAGCCGGGCAATGACGCACAGCGGATACTGCCAATTTAGACAATTTACTGCCCTCTGCTGATGTCCTAATAGAGACAGAATGTTGGCATTAAGAGCTTCAGCAGCTTCATTAAACACTCCAAGCAGCAGGCAGCGAGTTAAAAGATGCTAAATGATGAAGTTGGTGCCAGATTTACAGAAGTAATCAGATTAGATCCGACCTGTGAAGTTTTATCACTTCAAATGTTTCTTTATACGAGGAAATGATACCTACAGTTTTAATGAACTACAATGCCTATTAAGAGCTATTCATTAACTTTTAGACATTACTTGGTACAAATCTGTTTCCAATTTGACATTATCAATCAATCAATCAATCAAACTTTTTATGCAGCACTTTAAAGAGTCTTCTTCCTAAAGTCCTGTCAAAAAAGCCAAATTATTTTGACCACGATTCAATATTTAATAAGCAATAAAAAAAGGGAAACTTCTGTCTTGGTTAAATATTTTATCAGATGAGAAAAGTAGTACTTTTATCAGACCCATGTCCTGCTTTTCAGACATCACTTTGCAGTAATAAGTTTTCATTTTGACATGAAAAAATCTTTGTTTTTGAAATTCTTGTCAAAAAACGACACCAATTCAAGATTAAAAGGCAATGTAAAGGGGGACTTTCTAGCTTTGTTGAATATTTTATGAATGAATGAATGAATGAATGCTTTATTTCATTTGCAATCTACAGAACAAAAATTGAATTTTGTGCATTAAGCTGACAAAGAATTATTATTAATGCTTTTTCCAAACAAACAAACAAAAAAATTAAAAGCTCTGTAACTGAAAACCTGCCTGTTCTGTATTTCACAGGTAAGAAAAGAAGTGCTTTTCTAAGACCTATTTATTGCTTTTTAGACATTACTTTGTAGAAAAATACATCATTTTCATCATGATTCCATATTGATAAGGAATAAAAAGAATTTTTCTAGACATTGTATGTTAGACTGAAGTGAATAAACAGCCCATAATAATAGCTGAGGAGGAGGAACATTTATAAGAGTTTGGAACAAAACATTTCCTACGCCAACTTTAATTTCATGGAATTTGGCATTTTGAACTCAAATTAAATGATAAATTATGCAAACTTCATATTATTTGACGCGTAAGAAATAACATTTAACATTTTGTCCTTCTTTTTATGCCACAGGACTCCTTCACCTGCTAGGTTTGAGGTTTGATTTCTTTTAAATGTGATCTGAAATAGAAATGTAGGTTGTAGAGAAAGAAATGTCCAATTTCTCCAACCAGACCACATCTCCTTTAACAAAAGGAAAACATACGACCTGCACTTTTGACCTTCCATCCTCCTCAGTAACTTGTAAGCAGTCACCTATAGAAAGTGAGACTTAAAGTTTTCATTATGTTCTCTTCTTCAATTTCCAGGCTACGTACAGTACACCCCAAAGAAAGAAGACATCCTCAGGAATGCAACCATCGATCAGCAGCTCCATGGAAGGAAACAAGCCCATTGTTGCTGATAATAAGCAGACATGGGAAATATGAGGGATGCAGCAAAACAGAATAAGTCAGAGCTGGAAGCACTGTGAGGAGAAATAAACTGACAGAGCGCCAGAGAATTATAACTCCTGTATACAATTACTGCAATAACAAGCTGCTCACCCGGTGTGACCACTTTCTGATGAGCGATGTGACGGGGGAAAATGGTAATTGGTGTCCGAAGAACAATGCAGATTAAAAAACTGATGAGCCCATCGAGTTAGACGACTGTGAGAAAGTGTTTAATGGGGTGCTCATGACAAAGAGTACTCATGCAGAGAGGAAGCAGAAAATATGTGTGTGTGTGTGTGTGTGTGTGTGTTCTTTTGTATGTTTGCTGGATGGTGACACTAAATGACAGCTGCTGGGTTCTGCAGGGTGACCTGGAGATAATGAAGTGGCTGCTTGGCTGTTCATTCCGCGCCCACAAACACACATAAATACACTTTTTACACACCCAGTGCATCCTTTTCCACTCACTTTTGCTTTTTGCCATACTTCTTTCCAAAGTTGTTTTGTTGTGACTGATTGTTTTGGTGCACGTCACCTTTCAGAATTCAATTTCAGGTAAAGGGATCAAATTTTAAGGTTGGAATTAAGTTTCTTTTAGAGCTGTAACCATAAAAAGTGAAGGGTTAAAGTGGACCTGGTCACATTCACACTTCATGTTTCCAACAGCCCAGCCTCACTGCATCCATCTTCAACAACGTATGTGTCTTAATAATAAAAACAATGATGAAAACACATTTTTACTCGCAACATTAGGTCTAATAACTCCAGAATATTTGCAACTGTTGTCGTGTCTGCTGTCCCTGTGCAGTTGGGAGCTTTTTCCGTTTCTGGGTTTGGCTGTGGATTATCTGCAGAAGTGGAAAAATGTCATAGTTTAGTATGTCGTCCAAAAAATGACAAAAATGTCAGTTTAGTGTGTCGTCCAAAAAATGGACAACAATGTCATAGTTTAGCATGTCGTCCAAAATGTGATAAAAGTTTCATAGTAGATAGATTAAACCTTTATTTATGCCACAACAAGTAGATTTACAGAGCATTCCTTCCCATAACAGGAATTGAACCCAGGCCAACTGGGTAAAAACCAAAACTCCTAACCACTACGCCATATGAGACTTAGAGTACTATGTTGTCCAAAATGTGACAAAAATGTCATAGTTTAGTATGGAGTCCAAAATATGGACAAAAACATCATGGTTTAGTATGTTGTCCAAAATATGGACAAAAACGTCATAGTTTAGTATGTCGTCCAAAATGTGATAAAAGTTCCATAGTAGATAGATTGAACCTTTATTTATGCCACAACAGGTAGATTTACAGAGGATTCGTTACCATAACAGGAATTGAACCCAGGCCAACAGGATGAAAACAAAGACTCCTAACCACTATGCCATATGAGACTTAGAGTAATATGTTGTCAAAAATGTGACAAAAACGTTACAGTTTAGTATGTCGTCCAAAATGTGACAAAAACGTTACAGTTTAGTATGTCGTCCAAAATGTGACAAAAACGTTACAGTTTAGTATGTCGTCCAAAATGTGACAAAAACGTCATAGTTTAGTATGTCATCCAAAATGTGATAAAGGTTTCATAGTAGACAGATTAAACCTTTATTTATGCCTCAACAAGTAGATTTACAGAGAATTCCTTCCCGTAACAGGAATCAAACCCAGGCCACTTGGGTGAAAACCAAGACTCCTAACCACAACGCCAGTGGTCGGCAACTGGCAAGCCTGCGGGCCAAAACTGGCCCGTCAGGAATAATATCTGGCCCGCCAGATGATTTTGAAAATTTGATTTGGCACGGAGCCAAGCCAGTCCGTCACCGCAACACGAAACTCTTGTGGTCGGCTGCTGCTGGGCATTTCCGCGTTCGCGCTACTGGTCGAACCAGCCGGATTTCACTGAGCAACACTGTGTGCAATACATGTGTGTCTCGGGTGTCATTTTTAATACATCTGTGATCAGAATTGAAACCTGTGTCCCAAGCAGCGGCGATCAGCTGTAGAAGCTCCACAGCTCGCGGTATCGCTGCCCCTCCCCCGCGCTCGCGGAATTGAAGCGCACCCCCCGCAGGTTGGCCCGTTGTTCGATTGCTTATAAACATTTTGGCCGCAAGCCACATCTACTAGCCAACCCCTGCACTATGCCATATGACACTTAGAGTAATACGTTGTCCAAAATGTGACAAAAATGTCATAGTTTAGTATGTCGTCCAAAATGTGACAAAAATGTCATAGTTTAGTATGTCGTCCAAAATGTGACAAAAATGTCATAGTTTAGTATGTCGTCCAAAATGTGACAAAAATGTCATAGTTTAGTATGTCGTCCAGAATATGGAGAAAAATGTCATAGTTTAGTATGTCGTCCAAAATGTGACAAAAATGTCATAGTTTAGTATGTCGTCCAGAATATGGAGAAAAATGTCATAGTTTAGTATGTCGTCCAGAATATGGACAAAAACGTCATAGTTTAGTATGTCGTCCAGAATATGGACAAAAACGTCATAGTTTAGTATGTCGTCCAAAATGTGACAAAAATGTCATAGTTTAGTATGTCGTCCAAAATGTGACAAAAATGTCATAGTTTAGTTTGACGTCCAAAAAGTGACAAAAATGCCATACTTTAGTGTGTCGTCCAAAATGTGACAAGAACGTCATAGTTTAGTATGTCGTCCAAAATACGGAAAAAAGTCATAATTTAGTATGTCGTCCAAAATATGACAAAAACGTCATAGTATAGTATGTCGTCTAAAATGTTACAAATATTTCATAGTTTAGTATGTCGTCCAAAATGTAATAAAGAAGTTGCTGTTCAGTTTGTGTAGTGGTTAGAATTCTTGGTTTTCCCCCAGGCACCGTGGGTTCAACTTCTGGTGTGGGAACAAATTCTACGTGAATCTCCCTGCTGTGGCATTAACAGAGGTTTAATGTATCCACTATGAAAGTCTCAACATATCTTGGATGGCATTCTCAACTATGATGTTTCTTCTGTATTTTGGACGACATACTAAACTATGACTTTTTTTTAAAAGTTTGGACCACATACTAAACTATGACGTTTTTGTCATATTTTGGACTACATACTAAACTATGACATTTTTGTCACATTTTGGATGACATACTAAACTATGACATTTTTGTCACTCTTTGGACGACATGCTAAACTATGACATTTTTGTTCATATTTTGGACGACATACTAAACTGTGACGTTTTTGCCACATTTTGGACCACATACTAAACTATGACATTTTTGTCACTTTTTGGATGACATAATAAAACTATGAGGTTTTTTTCAGTATTTTGGACGACATACTAAACTATGACGTTTTTGTCACATTTTGGACGACATACTAAACTATGACGTTTTTGTCACATTTTGGACGACATACTAAACTATGACGTTTTTGTCATGTTTTGGACGACATACTAAACTATGACATGTTTGTCACTTTTTGGACAACATATTAGAAAGGTCACATATGGTGTACTGGTTAGGATTCCTGGATTTCACCCAGGTGACTTGGCTTCAATTCCTGGTATGGGAACAAACATTTTGTGAATCTCTCTGCTATGCCATTCCCAAAAGTTTAGTTCAACTACTTTGAAACTTCTGTCACATTTTGGATGACATACTAAACTATGAAGTGTTTTCCGTTTTTTGGACGACATACTAAACTTTGACATTGTCACATTTTGGACGACATACGAAACTATGAAATTTTTGTCATATTTTGGACGACATACTAAACTACGACGTTTTTGTCACATTTTGGACGACATACTAAACTACGACGTTTTTGTCACATTTTGGACTACATACTAAACTTTGACATTGTCACATTTTGGACGACATACTAAACTATGATGTTTTTGTCACATTTTGGACTACATACTAAACTTTGACATTGTCACATTTTGGACGACATACTAAACTTTGACATTGTCACATTTTGGACGACATACTAAACTATGACGTTTTTGTCACATTTTGGACGACATACTAAACTACGACGTTTTTGTCACATTTTGGACTACATACTAAACTATGACATTTTTGTCACTTTTTGGACGACATACTAAACTATGACGTTTTTGTCACATTTTGGACGACATACTAAACTATGATGTTTTTGTCACGTTTTGGACTACATAATAAACTGTGACATTTTTGTCACATTTTGGACGACATGCTAAACTATGAAGCTTTTGTCACATTTTGGACGACATACTAAACTATGAAGCTTTTGTCACATTTTGGACGACATACTAAACTATGACGTTTTTGTCATATTTTGGACGACATACTAAACTATGACATTTTTGTCACTTTTTGGACGACATGCTAAACTATGACATTTTTGTCACTTTTTGGACGACATGCTAAACTGTGACGTTTTTGTCACATTTTGGATCACATACTAAACTATGACGTTCTTGTCACATTTTGGACGACATACTAAACTATGACGTTTTTGTCATATTTTGGACGACATACTAAACTATGACATGTTTGTCACTTTTTGGACAACAAATTAGGAAGGTCACATATGGTGTACTGGTTAGGATTCCTGGTTTTCACCCAGGTGACTTGGGTTCAGTTCCTGGTATGGGAACAAATATTCTGTGAATCTCTCTGCTATGCCATTACCAAAGGTTTTACTCAACTACTTTGAAACTTCTGTCACTTTTTGGACGACAGACTAAACTATGACGTTTTTGCCACATTTTGGACCACATACTAAACTATGACATTATTGTCACTTTTTGGATGACATAATAAAACTATGAGGTTTTTTTCAGTATTTTGGACGACATACTAAACTTTGACGTTTTTGTCACATTTTGGACGACATACTAAACAATGATGTTTTTGTCACATTTTGGACTACATACTAAACTATGACATTTTTGTCACATTTTGGACGACATACTAAACTATGACGTTTTTGTCATATTTTGGACTACATACTAACCTATGACATTTTTGTCACATTTTGGACGACATACTAAACTATGACGTTTTTGTCACATTTTGGACTACATACTAAACTATGACATTTTTGTCACATTTTGGACGACATACTAAACTATGACATTTTTGTCACAATTTGGACGACATACTAAACTATGACATTTTTGTCACATTTTGGACGACATACTAAACTATGATGTTTTTGTCACATTTTGGACGACATACTAAACTATGACGTTTTGTCACATTTTGGACTACATACTAAACTATGACGTTTTTGTCACTTTTTGGACGACATACTAAACTTTGATGTTTTTGTCACATTTTGGACGACATACTAAACAATGATGTTTTTGTCACATTTTGGACTACATACTAAACTATGACATTTTTGTCAGATTTTGGACGACATACTAAACTATTACATTTTTGTCACATTTTGGACGACATACTAAACTATGATGTTTTTGTCACATTTTGGACGACATACTAAACTATGATGTTTTTGTCACATTTTGGACGACATACTAAACTATGACATGTTTGTCACTTTTTGGACTACATACTAAACTATGACATTTTTGTCACTTTTTGGACGACATGCTAAACTATGACATTTTTGTTCATATTTTGGACGACATACTAAACTGTGATGTTTTTGCCACATTTTGGACCACATACTAAACTATGAGGTTTTTGTCACATTTTGGACGACATACTAAACTATGACGTTTTTGTCACATTTTGGACGACATACTAAACTATGACGTTTTTGTCACATTTTGGACGACATACTAAACTATGACATGTTTGTCACATTTTGGACGACATACTAAACTATGACGTTTTGTCACATTTTGGACTACATACTAAACTATGACATTTTTGTCACTTTTTGGACGACATACTAAACTATGATGTTTTTGTCATATTTTGGATGACATACTAAACTATGACATGTTTGTTACTTTTTGGACAACAAGTTAGAAAGGTCACATATGGTGTACTGGTTAGGTTTCCTGGTTTTCACCCAGGTGACTTGGGTTCAATTCCTGGTATGGGAACAAATATTCTGTGAATCTCTCCGCTATGCCATTACCGAAGGTTTAACTCAACCACTTCGAAACTTCTGTCACCTTTTGGACGACATACTAAACTATGACATTTTTGTCACATTTTGAACGACATACTAAACTATGACGTTTTTGTCACATTTTGGACCACATACTAAACTATGATGTTTTTGTCACATTTTGGACTACATGCTAAACTATGACATGTTTGTCACTTTTTGGATGACATACTAAACTATGACATTTTTGTCACTCTTTGGACGACATGCTAAACTATGACATTTTTGTTCATATTTTGGACGACATACTAAACTGTGACGTTTTTGCCACATTTTGGACCACATACTAAACTATGATGTTTTTATCACTTTTTGGACGACATACTAAACTATGATGTTTTTGTCACATTTTGGACGACATCTAAACTATGACATTTTTCTCACTTTTTGGACGACATAATAAAACTATGACGTTTTGGCCACATTTTGGACCACATACTAAACTATGACATTTTTGTCACTTTTTGGATGACATAATAAAACTATGAGGTTTTTTTCAGTATTTTGGACGACATACTAAACTATGACGTTTTTGTCACATTTTGGACGACATACTAAACTATGACGTTTTTGTCATGTTTTGGACGACATACTAAACTATGACATGTTTGTCACTTTTTGGACAACATATTAGAAAGGTCACATATGGTGTACTGGTTAGGATTCTTGGATTTCACCCAGGTGGCTTGGGTTCAATTCCTGGTATGGGAACAAACATTTCGTGAATCTCTCTGCTATGCCATTCCCAAAAGTTTAGTTCAACTACTTTGAAACTTCTGTCACATTTTGGATGACATACTAAACTAGGAAGTGTTTTCCGTTTTTTGGACGACATACTAAACTTTGACATTGTCACATTTTGGACGACATACTAAACAATGATGTTTTTGTCACATTTTGGACTACATACTAAACTATGACATTTTTGGTCACATTTTGGACGACATACTAAACTATGACGTTTTTGTCACATTTTGGACGACATACTAAACTATGATGTTTTTGTCACAATTTGGACTACATACTAAACTATGACGTTTTTGTCACATTTTGGACTACATACTAACCTATGACGTTTTGTCACATTTTGGACCACATACTAAACTATGACATTTTTGTCACTTTATGGACGACATGCTAAACTGTGACGTTTTTGCCACTTTTTGGACGACATACTAAACTATGACATTTTTGTCACTTTTTGGACGACATGCTAAATTCTGACGTTTTTGTCACATTTTGGACGACATACTAAACAATGATGTTTTTGTCACAATTTGGACTACATACTAAACTATGACGTTTTTGTCATATTTTGGACTACATACTAACCTATGACGTCTTGTCACATTTTGGACTACATACTAAACTATGACATTTTTGTCACTTTTTGGACGACATGCTAAACTGTGACGTTTTTGCCACATTTTGGACGACATACGAAACTATGACGTTTTTGTCACATTTTGGACGACATACTAAACTTTGACGTTTTTGTCACATTTTGGACGACATACTAAACTATGATGTTTTTGTCACTTTTTGGACGACATGCTAAACTGTGACGTTTTTGCCACATTTTGGACCACATACGAAACTATGACGTTTTTGTCACATTTTGGACGACATACTAAACTTTGACGTTTTTGTCACATTTTGGACGACATACTAAACTATGATGTTTTTGTCACATTTTGGACGACATGCTAAACTATGACGTTTTTGTCAAATTTTGGACGACATACTAAACTATGACATTTTTGTCACTTTTTGGATGACATAATAAAACTATGAAGTTTTTTTCAGTATTTTGGACGACATACTAAACTTTGACGTTTTTGTCACATTTTGGACGACATACTAAACAATGATGTTTTTGTCACATTTTGGACGACATACTAAACTATGACATTTTTGTCACATTTTGGACGACATACTAAACTATGACGTTTTGTCACATTTTGGACTACATACTAAACTATGACGTTTTTGTCACTTTTTGGACGACATACTAAACAATGATGTTTTTGTCACATTTTGGACTACATACTAAACTATGATGTTTTTGTCACATTTTGGACTACATACTAAACTATGATGTTGTTGTCACATTTTGGACGACATGCTAAACTGTGACGTTTTTGTCACATTTTGGACCACATACTAAACTATGATGTTTTTGTCACATTTTGGACTACATACTAAACTATGATGTTGTTGTCACATTTTGGACGACATACTAAACTATGACGTTTTTGCCACATTTTGGACCACATACGAAACTATGACGTTTTTGTCACATTTTGGACGACATACTAAACTATGACGTTTTTGTCACATTTTGGACGACATGCTAAACTATGACGTTTTTGTCACATTTTGGACGACATACTAAACTATGACATTTTTGTCACATTTTGGACGACATACTAAACTTTGACGTTTTTGTCACATTTTGGACGACATACTATACTATGATGTTTTTGTCACGTTTTGGACTACATACTAAACTGTGACATTTTTGTCACATTTTGGACGACATACTAAACTATGACGTTTTTATCACATTTTGGACGACATACTAAACTATGAAGTTTTTGTCAAATTTTGGACGACATACTAAACTATGACGTTTTTGTCATATTTTGGACGACATACTAAACTATGACATTTTTGTCACTTTCTGGACGACATGCTAAACTATGACATTTTTGTCACTTTTTGGACGACATGCTAAACTGTGACGTTTTTGTCACATTTTGGACCACATACTAAACTATGACGTTTTTGTCACATTTTGGACGACATGCTAAACTATGACATTTTTGTCACATTTTGGACTACATACTAAACTATGACATTTTTGTCACTTTTTGGACGACATGGTAAACTGTGACGTTTTTGTCACATTTTGGACGACATACTAAACTATGACGTTTTTGTCACATTTTGGACGACATTACTAAACTATGACATTTTTGTCACATTTTGGACTACATACTAAACTATGACGTTTTTGTCATATTTTGGACGACATACTAAACTATGACATGTTTGTCACTTTTTGGACAACATATTAGAAAGGTCACATATGGTGTACTGGTTAGGATTCCTGGTTTTCACCCAGGTGACTTGGGTTCAGTTCCTGGTATGGGAACAAATATTCTGTGAATCTCTCTGCTATGCCATTACCAAAGGTTGAACTCAACTACTTTGAAACTTCTGTCACTTTTTGGACGACATACTAAACTATGATGTTTTTGTCACATTTTGGACGACATGCTAAACTATGACGTTTTGTCACATTTTGGACTACATACTAAACTATGACGTTTTTGTCAATTTTTGGACGACATACTAAACTTTGATGTTTTTGTCACATTTTGGACGACATACTAAACAATGATGTTTTTGTCACATTTTGGACTACATACTAAACTATGACATTTTTGTCACATTTTGGACGACATTCTAAACTATTACATTTTTGTCACATTTTGGATGACATACTAAACTATGATGTTTTTGTCACATTTTGGACGACATACGAAACTATGATGTTTTTGTCACATTTTGGACCACATACTAAACTATGACATGTTTGTCACTTTTTGGACTACATACTAAACTATGACATTTTTGTCACTTTTTGGACGACATGCTAAACTATGACATTTTTGTTCATATTTTGGATGACATACTAAACTATGAGGTTTTTGTCACATTTTGGACGACATACTAAACTATGACGTTTTTGTCACATTTTGGACGACATACTAAACTATGACGTTTTTGTCACATTTTGGACGACATACTAAACTATGACATGTTTGTCACTTTTTGGACGACATACTAAACTATGACATTTTTGTCACTTTTTGGACGACATACTAAACTTTGATGTTTTTGTCATATTTTGGATGACATACTAAACGATGACATGTTTGTCACTTTTTGGACAACGAATTAGAAAGGTCTCGTATGGTGTACTGGTTAGGGTTAGGTATCCTGGTTTTCACCCAGGTGACATGGGTTCAATTCCTGGTATGGGAACAAATATTCTGTGAATCTCTCCGCTATGCCATTACCAAAGGTTTAACTCAACTACTTTGAAACTTCTGTCACTTTTTGGACGACATACTAAACTATGACATTTTTGTCACATTTTGAAAGACATACTAAACTATGACGTTTTTGTCACATTTTGGACGACATACTAAACTATGACGTTTTTGTCACATTTTGGACGACATACTAAACTTTGACGTTTTTGTCACATTTTGGACGACATACTAAACTTTGACGTTTTTGTCACATTTTGGACGACATACTAAACTATGACATTTTTGTCACATTTTGGACGACATACTAAAGTATGACATTTTTGTCACATTTTGGACGACATACTAAACTATGACGTTTTTGTCATATTTTAGACGACATACTAAACTATGACATGTTTGTCACTTTTTGGACAACATATTAGAAAGGTCACATATGGTGTACTGGTTAGGTTAGGATTCCAGGTTTTCACCCTGGTGACTTGGGTTCAATTCCTGGTATGGGAACAAATATTCTGTGAATCTCTCTGCTATGCCGTTACCAAAGGTTTAACTCAACTACTTTGAAACTTCTGTCACTTTTTGGACGACATACTAAATTATGACATTTTTGTTCATATTTTGGACGACATACTAAACTTTGACGTTTTTGTCACATTTTGGACGACATACTAAACTATGATGTTTTTGTCATATTTTGGATGACATACTAAACTATGACATGTTTGTCACTTTTTGGACAATGAATTAGAAAGGTCACATATGGTGTACTGGTTAGGGTTAGGATTCTGGGTTTTCACCCAGGTGACTTGGGTTCAATTCCTGGTATGGGAACAAATATTCTGTGAATCTCTCTGCTGTGCCATTACCAAAGGTTTAACTCAAATACTTTGAAACTTCTGTCACTTTTTGGACGACACACTAAACTATGACATTTTTGTTCATATTTTGGACGACATACTAAACTATGACGTTTTTGCCACATTTTGGACCACATACTAAACTATGACGTTTTTGTCACTTTTTGTTTGACATAATAAAACTATGAGGTTTTTTTCAGTATTTTGGACGACATACTAAACTATGACATTTTTGTCACATTTTGGACCACATACTAAACTTTGACGTTTTTGTCACATTTTTGACGACATACTAAACTATGACGTTTTTGTCATATTTTGACGACATACTAAACTATGACATGTTTGTCACTTTTTGGACAACATATTAGAAAGGTCACATATGGTGTACTGGTTTGGGTTAGGATTCTGGGTTTTCACCCACGTGACTTGGGTTCAATTCCTGGTATGGGAACAAATATTCTGTGAATCTCTCTGCTATGCCATTACCAAAGGTTTAACTCAACTACTTTGTAACTTCTGTCACTTTTTGGACGACATACTAAACTATGACATTTTTGTTCATATTTTGGACGACATACTAAACTGTGACGTTTTTGCGACATTTTGGACGACATACTAAACTACGATGTTTTTGCCACATTTTTGACCACATACTAAACTATGACATTTTTGTCACATTTTGGACGACATACTAAACTATGACATTTTTGTTCATATTTTGGACGACATACTAAACTATGACATTTTTGTCACATTTTGGACGACATACTAAACTATGACGTTTTTGTCATATTTTGCACGACATACTAAACTATGACGTTTTTGTCATATTTTGGACGACATACTAAACTATGACATGTTTGTCACTTTTTGGACAACGAATTAGAAAGGTCACATATGGTGTACTGGTTAGGGTTAGGATTCTGGGTTTTCACCCAGGTGACTTGGGTTCAGTTCCTGGTGTGGGAACAAATATTCTGTGAATCTCTCTGCTATGCCATTACCAAAGGTTTAACTCAACTACTTTGTAACTTCTGTCACTTTTTGGACGACATACTAAACTATGACATTTTTGTTCACATTTTGGACGACATACTAAACTGTGACGTTTTTGCGACATTTTGGACTACATACTAAACTACGATGTTTTTGCCACATTTTTGACCACATACTAAACTATGACATTTTTGTCACATTTTGGACGACATACTAAACTGTGACATTTTTGCCACATTTTGGACCACATACTAAACTATGATGTTTTTGCCACATTTTGGACCACATACTAAACTATGATGTTTTTGCCACATTTTGGACCACATACTAAACTATGATGTTTTTGCCACATTTTGGACCACATACTAAACTATGATGTTTTTGCCACATTTTGGACCACATACTAAACAATGATGTTTTTGTCACATTTTGGACTACATACTAAACTATGACATTTTTGTCACATTTTGGACGACATTCTAAACTATTACATTTTTGTCACATTTTGGATGACATACTAAACTATGATGTTTTTGTCACATTTTGGACGACATACGAAACTATGATGTTTTTGTCACATTTTGGACCACATACTAAACTATGACATGTTTGTCACTTTTTGGACTACATACTAAACTATGACATTTTTTGTCACTTTTTGGACGACATGCTAAACTATGACATTTTTGTTCATATTTTGGATGACATACTAAACTATGAGGTTTTTGTCACATTTTGGACGACATACTAAACTATGACGTTTTTGTCACATTTTGGACGACATACTAAACTATGACGTTTTTGTCACATTTTGGACGACATACTAAACTATGACATGTTTGTCACTTTTTGGACGACATACTAAACTATGACATTTTTGTCACTTTTTGGACGACATACTAAACTTTGATGTTTTTGTCATATTTTGGATGACATACTAAACGATGACATGTTTGTCACTTTTTGGACAACGAATTAGAAAGGTCTCGTATGGTGTACTGGTTAGGGTTAGGTATCCTGGTTTTCACCCAGGTGACATGGGTTCAATTCCTGGTATGGGAACAAATATTCTGTGAATCTCTCCGCTATGCCATTACCAAAGGTTTAACTCAACTACTTTGAAACTTCTGTCACTTTTTGGACGACATACTAAACTATGACATTTTTGTCACATTTTGAAAGACATACTAAACTATGACGTTTTTGTCACATTTTGGACGACATACTAAACTATGACGTTTTTGTCACATTTTGGACGACATACTAAACTTTGACGTTTTTGTCACATTTTGGACGACATACTAAACTTTGACGTTTTTGTCACATTTTGGACGACATACTAAACTATGACATTTTTGTCACATTTTGGACGACATACTAAAGTATGACATTTTTGTCACATTTTGGACGACATACTAAACTATGACGTTTTTGTCATATTTTGGACGACATACTAAACTATGACATGTTTGTCACTTTTTGGACAACATATTAGAAAGGTCACATATGGTGTACTGGTTAGGTTAGGATTCCAGGTTTTCACCCTGGTGACTTGGGTTCAATTCCTGGTATGGGAACAAATATTCTGTGAATCTCTCTGCTATGCCGTTACCAAAGGTTTAACTCAACTACTTTGAAACTTCTGTCACTTTTTGGACGACATACTAAATTATGACATTTTTGTTCATATTTTGGACGACATACTAAACTTTGACGTTTTTGTCACATTTTGGACGACATACTAAACTATGATGTTTTTGTCATATTTTGGATGACATACTAAACTATGACATGTTTGTCACTTTTTGGACAATGAATTAGAAAGGTCACATATGGTGTACTGGTTAGGGTTAGGATTCTGGGTTTTCACCCAGGTGACTTGGGTTCAATTCCTGGTATGGGAACAAATATTCTGTGAATCTCTCTGCTGTGCCATTACCAAAGGTTTAACTCAAATACTTTGAAACTTCTGTCACTTTTTGGACGACACACTAAACTATGACATTTTTGTTCATATTTTGGACGACATACTAAACTATGACGTTTTTGCCACATTTTGGACCACATACTAAACTATGACGTTTTTGTCACTTTTTGTTTGACATAATAAAACTATGAGGTTTTTTTCAGTATTTTGGACGACATACTAAACTATGACATTTTTGTCACATTTTGGACCACATACTAAACTTTGACGTTTTTGTCACATTTTTGACGACATACTAAACTATGACGTTTTTGTCATATTTTGACGACATACTAAACTATGACATGTTTGTCACTTTTTGGACAACATATTAGAAAGGTCACATATGGTGTACTGGTTTGGGTTAGGATTCTGGGTTTTCACCCACGTGACTTGGGTTCAATTCCTGGTATGGGAACAAATATTCTGTGAATCTCTCTGCTATGCCATTACCAAAGGTTTAACTCAACTACTTTGTAACTTCTGTCACTTTTTGGACGACATACTAAACTATGACATTTTTGTTCATATTTTGGACGACATACTAAACTGTGACGTTTTTGCGACATTTTGGACGACATACTAAACTACGATGTTTTTGCCACATTTTTGACCACATACTAAACTATGACATTTTTGTCACATTTTGGACGACATACTAAACTATGACATTTTTGTTCATATTTTGGACGACATACTAAACTATGACATTTTTGTCACATTTTGGACGACATACTAAACTATGACGTTTTTGTCATATTTTGGACGACATACTAAACTATGACGTTTTTGTCATATTTTGGACGACATACTAAACTATGACATGTTTGTCACTTTTTGGACAACGAATTAGAAAGGTCACATATGGTGTACTGGTTAGGGTTAGGATTCTGGGTTTTCACCCAGGTGACTTGGGTTCAGTTCCTGGTGTGGGAACAAATATTCTGTGAATCTCTCTGCTATGCCATTACCAAAGGTTTAACTCAACTACTTTGTAACTTCTGTCACTTTTTGGACGACATACTAAACTATGACATTTTTGTTCACATTTTGGACGACATACTAAACTGTGACGTTTTTGCGACATTTTGGACTACATACTAAACTACGATGTTTTTGCCACATTTTTGACCACATACTAAACTATGACATTTTTGTCACATTTTGGACGACATACTAAACTGTGACATTTTTGCCACATTTTGGACCACATACTAAACTATGATGTTTTTGCCACATTTTGGACCACATACTAAACTATGATGTTTTTGCCACATTTTGGACCACATACTAAACTATGATGTTTTTGCCACATTTTGGACCACATACTAAACTATGATGTTTTTGCCACATTTTGGACCACATACTAAACTATGATGTTTTTGCCACATTTTGGACCGCATACTAAACTATGACATTTTTGTCACTTTTTGGATGACATAATAAAACTATGAGGTTTTTTTCAGTATTTTGGACGACATACTAAACAATGAAATTTTTTGTCATATTTTGGACGACATACTAAACTGTGACATTTTTGTCCATATGTCCAGAAACGTCATAATTCAGTATGTCATCCAAAATATGGACAACAATGCCATAGTTTAGTATGTCGTCCAAAAAGTGACAAAATGTCATATTCTAGTATGTTACCAAAGAACGTCTTCCAAAATGTGACAAATGTGTTATGATGGCATTTTCATTCATGGTACTCAGAGGATGAATCTAAGTAATTTGGTTAATTAATTTCCCTGGATTTCTTTTCAAGCGCCGTCAAACTGATGCTATGGTATTGGATTTGTATGAACTTTGGTTCAGCTCTTCATCCTTTAGAATGTTTTCCATCGTTGAATGAGGTCACACAAGGTCTCTTTTCAGAAAGAACCCACAGCTACAATCCCAGGACCCAATATATATTCAGCATTTTCTGCAAGGGTTCTGGGTTCTGTCGGCTTTACTTGTGTGTGTAAACAGATGTAGATTTGAGATATAAATGCCCCCTGCTAAGAGATAAGCCTTCAGAACTGGGTAACAATAAGCTGTATCAACTCTTAGATGTTCATTTCAAATGTTTCTGTATGAGACTCTCCTCTGAGTCCTTTCAGCACGATTTAACCGCATCTCATCAGATTTCCATCACTCAAAGAATGATTGTAGTTTAATTAAAATTCATTATTTCTCGCCAGAAATGTCTGCAGAGTCCTGATGATGATTTAAACTAAAGTGTTTGGAGCAGCAGATTACTGGAGGTTCATGCTCATGTGAAGCTTCTGATGAACTCTAGTGACCCGTTAAAGCACGTTATGCACCTGGAGCTCCTGAATTAAGCTTCATTTAGCAGCTCTGAAGCCAAATTATCTGTCGCTGCTTTTGTAAAACAAAACCAAAAAATCCCCTAAAGATACTAAAACAAATTAGCCATGAATATAAACTATGTGTATCATTCATTTGCATAATTGAAAGTGTGAATGAGATAAAAATTGGAGTAAACGTTGTGTTGGGATCACTGTGACAGAACGCTACAAGATTACACATCATTAAAACACTTCGTTTATCACCATCTCTATTTATTTAGCATTTCACCAACATGCATCACCTTAAGCAGATCAGCCAGTCTTTGTATAGAAGCTGTTCATGACACATCTTTGTATGAAAAACATCAGTGGTGAGTGAATTTAATGTTTGACTAAACAGACCATGAAATAGTTTTTCAAAATGGATGACTCTCCAGCTGTCCTGGATGTTCTGTGTGGTTGGATTTTAAGTGTTTGCATGTGTGAAATCATTTGTTTGGGTGGATAAGACCAGCTAAGTGACTCATTCCTTTCACACCGGCTTCCTATTTATGTTGAGCAGTTTGTCTTTGCTGTATAATATCTGCATTGAAATGTATGTGAACATTAGTGTGTGTGGGCGTCAAGCGCTTATCCATTTGCTGCTTCATTTCCTACAGGCCGGTACTGTAAATTCAGAGCTGTGCTGTGTTTGTTTGTGTTTGATTGAGTGAGCGTCGGCTCAATTTCTGCAGTTCCTCCAACCCCCCCGGAGAGCCTTAACTGCAGGTGGTTAAACTAGAAGACAAATCAAGCTGGAATCTTCTAAAGACAAGACGATAACTCAGTGAAACCTTCAGTACCAGAAACCAAGACTGTCTGGAATGAATTTGTTCAATATTTACAGCAAATTTAGGAATGAAAAAAGGGGAGAAACTAGTTTGTGTCACACTGGGATTTCATTTGCACCATAGATTCTTCCTCATCTGACCCACAGAAAACCTACCCAGGAATGAGTCTGATTCTTAGACCCTGTGAGCGTTTATAACCTCATCTTCATTCCAAAGATGGAATGAATCTTTGGAGCACCTGTTCTAAACCTGCACCGTTTAAAGTCTCTGGATTATTATTATGCACAATGCAGGAACACAAAAATACAGAAATTCACATTCAATAACATTCAATTTAAAAAAAAATTCTTCTCGTTTTTCTGTTTGATGCATAGCTTTTATTGACAGCAGCTTTCAGAGGATGCAGGATGCTGGCAGCAGAAAGTCCCTCATAGCAGAAACTGTCCTCAGTGCTTCTGTCAGGTTCCACTTTATGAATATCAGCTCCAATCTGTTTTATGCTCCGGCTGCTCTAAACCAGGTTGGCTCCTATAAACACCAGTAAGGATTCCAAAATGGGTTTTAACTGTTTAAGATGTTTCCACGTTGCAAAAATAAAAGCTGACTTTTGTGACATGATACGTAACAGGAACAAATACATAATATGAATGCTGAACCACAATAACAGGCTGGAAGCAGATGTTGAGACCCAGTTATTGTACAATAAAAATGTAACTCCAGGCTTGATTTTACTTCATGTATTAATCAAAAAACCAAATAGGTGAAAAAAAGCAAATTCTCATTTTCTATAACATACAAGTTAAGCTTCATCCTACTAGTTTTCAGACATTATTTTAAGTTTTGGATGTTCTTTTTTTTGTATTTTATTTCCTCTTTTGCCTTTATAATATCGTGACATGTCTTAAATACATCACATAAATAAAATTACTGAATTACAAATGAATGCCTCTCAGATGCAGCTCTTCACTGAACACCTTTGCACTTGACAGATAAAAAATTAAAAATAATAATAATAAAAGATTCCCATGACCTCCTGCACTGCCTGTAGACACCATGGTCCTGTTATCACACTTGAACTGGTTTTATTTCACTTGTCCTTGTTCATGTTGGATCTACTGTCAGATGGATGTCGCTTTGGGTAAAATCATCTGCTAAATGAAGTTGTTGTAACTGTAGAATGAATAAAAACATGAATAATATTTCATCAAAGTTAGTTAAAGAGCAATTGAAGAACAACTTCTTTCGACTAACTGATTGAAATGTTCACCTTTCTGCTATGATGCTCTGTGAAAGTGTCCTAAAGGTGTCTGCAGTGTTGACTGTAGTCTGGAACGTTTCCTCCTTTCTAATGAAACCTCTGTACCTTAAATCTCTAAACACATCACACAACCCCCACAACCCACAAACCTTTCCTTCACTTTTACTGCCCCACTGCCAGCTGCCTTTCTTCATCCTGGCAGTGGGCCTCTCTGGTATCTTTTGACTGTCCGGCAGTTGTCCTGTGCCAGGTTTCTGCCAGGGTGTCGACCGATTGTCTAGTCTGACCGACACCGAGGGGATTTCAGCTGGTGTGTTTATGTGAGAATGATGAAAATCAGTACAAATTCAGTTTAAATAGTGTTTGGAACGATGCACCTAGCTGTAAATATAAAACAAAGAGGTAAGGACAGAGATCTGGAAAAACAATCCATTGAATGTTTTTTTTGTGATGGAATTTTAGATATACGCAATGAAGATATACGTTCTGGACGAGGCTGTTGTTCATAGATTAATGTGTGGTGGAGCTCTCCGTGGTGCTGAACTGCATCCTCACAGCAGTAAAAAGGTTCTTTCCAAACAAACTACAACATTTAAAATAACCACTGAGCTGAACCAGAACTGCCAACAACAACTAAATATAAAAAGTACTGCTGGGTTGTGGTGGATTGAGTTAAACTGAGGTGCTGGAGTGTTAAAGGAGATGCAAACAAGAAGAGATGTGAGGGATGAGAATGCTGTTTGAGTCACCCCTTCTCCAAGTCATAACTGCTTCTCCATAACTCATAAATATGCAACTCAATGTTTGTCTGCCCTTCCAAGATAAATACTCAGGCAGGTGGCAAACTGAAGGGGAAATCCTGAATAAGGTAGCCGAGAAACATGATCAGTGGAGATTCAGTCTGACGGGAAAACAGAATATGAATATGATGTGTACAGTATGTTCATATGGAAGCAGTCACAGCATCAGTTGAAACACCCTGAAATGAAACTTTCAGCAACTTTTTCCACATAACTATTTTCTAAGGTCATATAACAAAGTTATGTCTTTAAGCCATGCATAACGTTCAAGTTTCAAAGCCTTTTTCTTGTCATATGCAGCAATCACAAGTAATCAGTTCAATTTTTAGTTGTGTATCTCTACCTGCTGTCAACTCATTTACAGAGGAAATTCATTCAGACACACTCATCAGCGGCATCTACTCAAAAATACAGATGTAACAAATACAAATATAGACAAGAACAGGGAAAAACAAGGTTATATAAAGAAAAAAACTGTTTTAAAAGAGAAGAAAAAGTTCAGATCTGCTCCTACAAGCTGAGGTCGGTCATGCAGAAGAAACAGTAAAAGGTCTGTGTGATGTTTTACGGTGCAGAGGTCAACATGCAAAGATACGCTGTATGACAGACTGCATTACTCTGAACTGCTCTTTACAATAACAGATAATTTACTTTTCCTTCCCGCTCTTCAGTCCCTAATGAACATGATGAGCATCTACTGAAAAAAGCCCCCAAACATTTTTCGCTTCTTCCACTCGCATTCCTCTCTCCTGCCAACTTTTGCTCTGGCATCGGTTCAGCTCAGAAACGAAGTGTGGAGAGATGTGAGACCACAGCCTCCAACGCACTGAGAGGGATTAATAGCTCAGGAGCAGAGGACATCATGGCCAGACGAGCACTCCTTTATTTCTACAGACCTGAAATCCAGCAGCAGCTTTGTTCGATGGTGATAAAGCAACTTATATAAAATGATGGATCAAACAAAGAATGTAGCTGCTTCAGACTTTAAATCTCCTCAACAACTAAATGTACGATTCAAACGCAGACTTTTATCATTGCTGCCACTGGATGACAAGACAGATGGAAAGAACAGAGAAGCTGCAGTTTAGATCCATCTAAGACATAGGTCAAAGGAGTTTTTCATTTTTTTTAACAAAATACGTGAAAGTGTGGTGTTTGATCGAATGAAACACTATTACCAATGCTTGTGTAGCTTCACATTTAATCCTTTCTGTGGTCTGTAGATTTGTTTTCTGTGAGACTTTTTAAAAAGTAAGTATTTGGAACGAGATTTTTAACTTTTTTTGTACAGGTTATTTGTTATGGTGTTGACAGAAAAATGCATGGAAGAATTACACATAAGCTACCAAAAAGAAAGAAGAACTTCCTGTCTTTGTATGTATGCTGTAAACTAGACATGTCATCACCTTTTACAACGAGATATTATATGGCTTCAAAAGCAAATAAAAACAATCCTGAAACAGACACACAAACAAAACTGAGTTGAGTTAATGAAAAATTTTAACCTACTTCAAAGAAAATAAATCATTATTATTTTGTCAATACACTTGTCCATACCAAATATTAAAAAATACTTCAAAATTCCTAAAGATAGAAATACAAATCTAAATAAATTTTCAACTGTAAATGCTTCCAATGATAATAATAATCATCATCTTCAGTATTAGTATTATTATTGTCATTATTATTATCTGAAAAACTCTTTCTTTCTCTTCTATCTAGCACAAACTGCTGAAGTATCTTATCACACATCTTAGTGTTCTATCACACTTAGAGAAGTGTGATAGAACACTATATTGCTGTAAATTGTCATTGTCTGCTGTGTCGCTAAAACTGCTCTGGAAAAGCTCAGACCTCAGGGTTACATTTTACAATCAATCACGTACATTTCTGAGACGGTATAACCTTCATTCCCCTGTAACCCGTCACCGTTTTTTCCATTTAAAACCAGCCAACATGTCACAGATATTGAAAATCATTTACTGAGCAGCAGCCCAGAGGAATTCACACACTAAAACAGAACAACAACAACAAACAAACAAACAAACACAGGCTCTGCATTGTCCTGCTGGCAGAAAGGAGACCACTGGGAGGAGAAGAGTTTCCATCGACCAGCAGTCAAACTTTTAATAAACACATTAAATCCTTATGGATCCTCCTGCTGAGCTGCCACTACACAGCACTCTGGAGGAATTAGAAAGATTAATTAGCTGCCTGGAGAGAAAGAGGAGGAGACGAGAGGAGAGGAGAGGAGAGGAGAGGAGAGGAGAGGAGAGGAGAGGAGAGGAGAGGAGAGGAGAGGAGAGGAGAGGAGAGGAGAGGAGGAAGAAGAATGAGGGGACAAAGGCGGCACAACAATAGAAAAGATCGACAAGAAAACTGAAGACAGAAGAAAGAAAAGCTTGATAGGAGACAAAGATAAAAGCAGCAGGAAAAAGGGAGGAACAGGGAGAGATGGAGGAGTTGGGATTTAGAGAGGAAGAGGAGAGAGAGAGTCAAAGAAGATCAGATGAAAGTTCTGCAGGCTTTAGATTCAGGCTCAGCTGGTGTGTTTATGTGAGAATGATGAAAATCAGTACAAATTCAGTTTAAATAGTTTTTGGAACGATGCACCTAGCTGTAAATATAAAACAAGGGTAAGCAAAATCTGACTTTCAAAGAGGTAAGGACAGAGATCTGGAAAAACAATCCATTGAATGTTTTTTTTGTGATGGAATTTTAGATATACGCAATGAAGATATACGTTCTGGACGAGGCTGTTGTTCATAGATTAATGTGTGGTGGAGCTCTCCGTGGTGCTGAACTGCAAACCTCACAGCAGTAAAAAGGTTCTTTTCAAACAAACTACAACATTTAAAATAACCACTGAGCTGAACCAGAACTGCCAACAACAACAACTAAATATATAAAGTACTGCTGCAGTACTGTTGGGTTGTGGTGGATTGAGTTAAACTGAGGTGCTGGAAAACTCCAAGGAAACCTGATGGAAAATTAATAACAAAATGTCCAAATTATCCTTAAAGATGGATTAGAACATTTCTATGTTCAGCAGCCTGTAGTTCTACTGTTTCTAGCAGCTGAAAGCACAGGAAGGAGAAAAGAGAAAAAAGCAAGTTTAAGTAATTCAGAAATTTCTCAAGAGAGCTGTTCTGTCAGACAAGATTTTATTTTTAGAGGAACAGAGACTGAAGCTCAATATTGATTATACCTGCAACTTTCAGAAAATTCACAGGAGTTCATGTAAATGAGTGTCAATTTCCTTCAAATTGGAGAAAAACCAAACAAATGTTCTTGAGCTTTCTAAGTGTTCGTGTTCAGGCTGTGGTTTCTGAGTGGAAATGGTTTCCATTAAACATGTCCGTCTCTCCTGGAGTGGACGGTTCATCTCTCGGTAGGAGGCAATCTGAAGTTGTGAAGAGCTGCTGAATTCAGCTGAAGAAACTAGATTTGTCACATTCACTTGTTTTTCCAGGTGATAGGAAAAGGTGGTAGATGTTCCTGATGCTTTATCGTCCTGACAGAGTGGAAGTCTGCTCCTGGATACTTTCACTTTGTTGTTGCTTTTTGTGGTTCTTTAGATAAGAAACGCACAAGAGGAACTCTATTTTACATCAACTGTTGACAACGTTAGGCGTAACTCATAGCCATTACTGAGGCTCCTACGCTCCCTGCTAGACTCCTTAAACACCAGGAACAAATACAATGATCTCTAATAAAGTCAGTTAAGGAATACAGCAGAGCAACAAACAAGAACATTTCAATGACATCTAGGCTTGTAAGTTAAATACTGTAATGAGATGGTTGGTCACTGGTGAGAGTGTTATGATCCTGCTCTAGCCCTGCCCTTCCTTCTCCTTCTCCCTGCTTCTTCCTGTCTTTATCATCTGTCTCTTTGGTATTTCTGTCTCTCATCCTGTTGTCTCTCTCTCCTTGTCTTGCCCCTCTGGCTCCCTCTGTTTGTTTCTGCTGATCTCTGCATCTGTCTGCCTCCCTTGCTCACTCACACTCACCTGCCTGCACTTTGTTGATTGCTGCGATGCACATCAGCTGCAGTAATTAGCTCACTTCCCTCACCTGTTCTCCACCTCACCCCCACTATTTCAACTCTGCTCATTCATTCCCTCCATGCTGGGTCACCAACTCACTTGTCTTCATGGACTCAGGACTCTCTTTTGGACTCTGCTTTCCCCACTCTTGGACTCAGTTTTTCCCTCTGGATTTCCCCCCACCTGGACTCTGTTTTTCCCTGGATTCTCACCAGCATGTTTCAGTCTCCTGCCTGTTTTCCCGTCTCGTCTCAGTCTGCCCCCAGATTCCCTAAGCTTGCCTTCTCCGTTGTCAGTTTCCCCTTTTTGTGAGTAACCCTCTTGGTTCAGTTTAGTTTTGAGGACTCCTGTTTTAGTATTTAGTGTTTGCAGAGGTTTGAGTAGATTGGTTAGTTCTGTTTCTCGAGTCCAGTTCTTCAGTTACGTATTGGTTTAGTTATCTTGTTTAATAAAACTCTTTCCGTTATTCATCTGTCTGCGCTTGGGTTCTCCTGCTCCCCCATAACAGAGAGAGCTGCTCTGTTGACTCCCAGTCATCTTCAGTAAAACACACGGTGAACTAAATGTGGTAGAACAGATGGCATAACACACACACACACACACACACACACACACACACACACACACACACACACACACACACACACACACACACACACACACACACACACACGCTCATGACTTGCTGGGTCAACAATGAAACACATGGCAGAGTGTCATTTTGAGGTGTAAATGTACACAAACTCTCACACAAACACACTATTGGAGTGTAAAGTAGACCTTGTGGTGACAGCTGTAAGTGTGTGATCTTTGTGTGTGTGTGTGGATTACAGCAGTGAGGATGTTGGGAGATCTGCTTCATCAACAGATGGCTAATTGCTTTATCAATTACCCATGCAAATGTTAATGGAATCCCATTATCAATTATTTAATGTGATATATAACTTATTAATCAAACAGTGTAAATTACCAACGAGACAAGGGCAAGTGGAGTTAGAAATGTGAAGCGTTAAACCGTTTCAATGCATCGTCCAAATGTTGCAGCATTTTTATAAATTAGGATGTTTAAAGACAGCAGCGATCCAGAGAAACCAAACTGGAGTCTAAAATTAAGCTAAACTTCCAAATACAAAATTAAATCATCAATATGGCATTAAAATAGCAGCAAACAGCTATTAGCTATAGTGGAGAAATGACATCCTTAGCATGTCCTTTGATAAATGTACCTCCACTGTGTGCTGTAATGAAGGCTTCTCTGTTCATGCATGTTAGAGCGTTTAATTAGAATCCCTTCTGTTGAACCTGTTGGCCATAAAGAGACCTAGAGGAACCTCAAACACTGCAGTGTAAAAGGAGAAGTGCAGTCAGGAGCATTAAGCTAAATAAAACAAAACACAAAATATTAAAAATGCATTTAGAAAGTACTTTGTTTACTTTATTTGCCAGATTCAGGTCCATTACTTCCATTTCAGCTTGTATTTGAGTTCTTGCTGCTGTGTTGTCGCTCTCCTCGGCTCTGATTGGCTGTCTGCTGTGTGTCACGGTGAAACAGACCCAAATGGACTGGAGCAGAGGACACACAGGCCAGAGGAAGATGCCACTGGAGCTGATGACAACGGGGATGCTGCATCTCTAACTTGGCTGGATTTCTTTTCTGTTGTTTATGTTCCTGGATGGGAGAAAGGTAAGATTGTTTTTTTAGTGTAAGATCTCAGTGAAAATGTGGGATGTTGTGCTGTCAGAAGTGGTTTACATTAAGGACAGTAGGTGTTTGTCATCGATACTAGGAACTGGTGACCTAGAAAAACGTTTTCTGAAATGTTATTAGTGAGCCAGAGGAAAAGGAAATAGTGACAGCAAAGGTCTTTTATTTTGGCTGATGTTACATTCTGGTCAATAGTGTATTTACAGACACATAGTAATAAAAATATACAATAATAAATATGGTCTTTGGAATCAAATATTCTATGTATTATTTGAGTGCTGTTAGCACTGGGAGCAAACATGTAAATATTTGTTTGTGTGCATGTACGATGAATTATTTTCAGTTAAGTTGCACTGATTCATTTGAGAAATCTATAATTTATTAGACGTTTTGCACAGTTTTACACAATGAGTGACCATTTGTAAAAAAAAAAGTTTTAATTATAATCCAGTTTGTCTGCTGGACAGTAGGATTTGAAACTGAATAAAAGTATGTTCAGAAATGAACCTACACAAGATGCTAACTTCAGTCTTTTTGCTATTGAGCTACAATATTTTTCTGGCCACAGAGTCATCGGTATCTGAAATTCAGCACTTTAACTTTACATTGATGTACACAATTTCAGTCCAAATTACTGTAATTATTTGGTGATATTTCTTTCTCAAACTCCTGCAGGTAGCTGTAGAAGCTATGATAACTGGATGTTAAAATGCCTTATTACAGTACCAGTGTTTTCCAGTGTATTAAAATATTATATAAAAACCTGTACTACTCTCTAATTACTGCTTACTACTACTTGTCCAATTACTGTCGTTCTACCTTCCTTATGCTGTAATTTCCTTCTTAGCCGTAACCCAGTGCAGAAACTAACAGCACATCAACACATGAGGAGAAGCTGTGAACGATACGAGGATGGCAGGCTGCTGTTTCTAGACACCAGGTTCATTTGAGGGCTGACAGGAGGTACACATGAAGTCCACTCGTGCGGAAACAAATATCTTATATCTCGCCATAAAAGCCCGGTGATGAGGATCTCCCTTCACAGCAGCGTGAAGAGGAGGAGGTGAGGCACGTCCGGGGGGTTACTCAGGGTCAATGAACACAAGAAGTGGATAATGAGAACCTCATGCTGACTCAAGACCAGAATGGACAGTGCTAATTCACTGAGGACCACGAGGAGAACCTCATCTCATTGGGAATCGCATGGAGTCCCAGATCACTACCAACCATTCAGCAGTTAAAGATCTCTGACTAGAAAGCTGTGGCAGTGTGGGGAATGTTGCATCTGTAAAATGTGAATGAACTGTGGGGGAAAAAAAGAGCATCGCTGTACATAGTGAAAATATCAAACGGTACTCTACAAACCAACACAATAACTGTGTTCATCTTTTACATACAACCCCTGACAATGAGTGATAAATGTCAATTACAAATTCCCAAACAATGTTGCATTTCATCCAAAAGTCAAACTAGATTTAAAATTATTTAAAACAGAAAAGCTACAAGTACAAGCGCTTGCTGGAAGTTAAATAGTATTGTCAGTTTTGCCTGGATTTTTATGAAGTTGATAATAAGAATTGTTGCAGGTTCATTTTCAGTTGATTGTGATGCTATTTAGAATCTGGAATTTAGCTGCATTACATAATTTGTTTTGCACTGTGGGAGGAAATCGGAGCACCAAGAACCCAGAATCTGAGAAACAGCACTAACCAATGCCAATGAAATGTCACAAATAAAAGCCTCCAAATGAAATATATTCCACGGTTTCTTCCAGTACTTTATGCTATTTTTTGTTTGCTGAGAGTTTTCTGGAGCTTTCTCTCCACCATTTGTATTTATTTGCAGTTTTAAGCACCATCTCCAACTGCTTTATGAATTTTGTTTTGGCACAATAGTGTGTATAAAGACAAACAAACAAGCAACTAAAAAACACTTAAGACATGCATGACCTTAGCATGAATTTTGTTTTGACACAATAGTGGGCATAAAATGAACCAACCATCCAACCAACCAAACAACCATCCATCCATCCAACCAACCAACCAACCAACCATCCATCCAACCAACCAAACAACCAACCAATCAACCAAATAACCAACCAACCAACCATCCAACCAAATAACCAAACAACCAACCATGTTAAAATAACTCTTACAGCTCATTCTTTCATTCATAATTTAAATTCAAGATGAAGTCAGTTTAATACACCAGAAAAACCTTCCAACACAATAAAAAGGCTGTGACTGCTCTGTGTTCATGTCAGGCTGAATATCTTCATGTTTTTGGAATTACAGTGAATGATTTCTTCAAACAAGCCGTGGAACCAGTGTTAAACAAAATTAGCTTATTTTTATGCTATTTGTTTTCCCTCTGAGCTCTGAGATGATCGGTTAGATTGGCCACTCCAGCACTAAACACCACTTCGGAGGTCCCTGTGGAGCCGAGGGGGACTCTTGCTCAAGGGCAATTTAGCAGAGCAGACGCTTTGAAACACATTCTCCAGTCTTTAATAATGTGGCTAGCTGCTCTAAATGCCGGCTTGTTGTTGGCTTTTAAGGCTGTACGCTGTCAAACAAAACAAACTCATTTGAGAATAATCCGCCATCTGAAAGCGTTCGACAGAAATGAAGACACTGATTTGAATCTCCAATAAAACGCCGTGTTGCCGGGGAAGAGGTTGCTGTTTGTTCAGCAAAGTAAAATAAATAGTCAATTTGCTCACATTTGAGAAGGCAGGGAGGGAACAGATTGTTTTCTAGCATTATCTCTCCAATATGAGGGATTTATATGATTATTTGCTTCAAAGGTCCACTCCATAATTACCATGGGGAGCCAATTACTGGCTTTGCCTACACTGTGATTTATCACCATCTCTCCAAAATGATGTCAAACATGTTAATGAGGGTGATGTCCCACACTATCACACTCCCATGAATTTCCATATTTTTATCTGTGTCTTTGGGAAAGCAGAGAAATGAAGAGAAAAGAGGCAAATCAGTTTGTCTGAAACTGTTTTCAGCTGCCATCAAAACAAAAACAAATTGTACTGAAATGTATTTGTATTTTTTCCCTCCTGTATTGCTTCTGGCATTATTTTGTGATTAGTTCACATAAACCACTCCAAGCATTGACTGAAAATAGATAAAAACCTCCATCAATTTGCTTCCATCAACCCTGACAGTATACAGGCCTTCAATCACAGCTGTAAAGAGCTGGTGAGTGCAGAAAACTGTCAACTATGCATTCATTTAGCACCGGCCAGACAGCAATAGTTGATAAAATGAGGTTAGACTGGACAAAAAGCCTGAAATCTGTGAATTTGAAGCATGTCAGGGCCTAGTTCCTCTGCAAAGGAACATGCCGATCATCCAAAGATGAGGCAGTTCTTCCAGTTGCTGATTTCTTCAGGAAAAAAATGGACTTGGAGTGATTTACTGACGGTGTTGCTTGTGATGGATCAGGACTAGGATGGAGAGTCAGAGAGGGAACAGCAGCCGCAGAACAGCCATGAAATGAGTGTTTATGTCTTAGACTACCAATAATGCACGCATGCACACAGCCCAGTTTGTATTTTATGTCCATATACACTATTTGCCTCACAATTATGACTGTGTTAGTGTTTCAGGACAGCAAGGACTCTGAAATTACAGCGAGCCGCTAAAGGTCCCAGGAGCTGCAGCTGCCACCAGCACACAGACTGCTACCAGTGGAGCTCATTTAAAAGAGCCTCTTGCTGCCAAAGGCTAGTGTTTCTCCCTCAAAGTTCACCCAGATTCTTCATCTCTGTTCAGCTGAAGTTGGGTGTGTTTGATCATTTATCCCAGCAGGAATGAAGTGTTATATAAACAGGACATTTCTATACGGGTCTGTAGGATTTAAGTCGGCACTTTAAAACAATATCTGTCTTCTTTCAGTCTGTTTTTACTCATATAGAATCAGTGCAAATGGAAATAGATAAAATGAATTATTAAGTACTTAAACATAAACCCAAACTATCCCAAGTGTCGCCTCAACCTCAGCTGCTGATTTGTGTCACATTTATGCCACATCACAGTCTCATTTCCCACACAGGACACTCAGGTACACAGAGAGGCTAAAAGAACAAAAAAGTAATTTCTAAAGTCTTACAGATGAAGAGGAAACAAAACTAGCACAGAACAACCGTAACAAATGTGGCTGAAGACTATGGGAGAAGTCCATAAAACCTGCAATACTTATCATTATCTGGCTTCATCAACTGCAGCAGTTGTTATTACCGTTAGCGTTCCAGATCTAGTTATGAGCATGATAACATAAAAGGACCGGCTTTGTCACCAACAGACAGGTCTAGAGTTACTGATTTCTCACAGCAACAAACTAAAAGCAGCAGCCAAATCCAGAAAGGAAAAAAAAGGTGGCATAAATTAACAGGCTAATTAATTATTATCACTGCCCCAACCGTGCATCAAACTGTGCATTCAGGTGGTGCTAAAGAGTCCTGGGAGTAGAGAACAAATGCAGAACTACAGTTCAAGCTGGTAAGCAGGCAGACTGGGACTCATAAGGTCGTACAAGGCTTTAGTGCTTTAATGACACTCTGTTTTAGGATAATATGGCTGTAAAAAGGTCTAAAGAGGATTTAGCTGGCTTGAAAATGCACCTTTGATTTTCCACATTTCCTCCATACAATGCAGCTTATTTACAGCTTCACTGCTTCCATAAAAAAAAAACAGAATAAGTTAGCTATCTTTTGATTCCGTATCTCCTTTAATGTGCTGTGAAGTCGGAAAAGGACCTGGCTAAGCTGTAGTATGCTTTAAATCAGGGGTGTCAGACATGTGGCCCGCCTGAGGGTCCAATCCAGCCCATTTGATGACTTCATAAAGTGTAAAAAATACCAAGAAGATACTAACTCAAAAATGTGAATTTGTAAAACTGTGAATTTAAAATAATTTCTAGACCATGACAAGTTGCTTTGATCATAAAGTAAAATACTAGATTGTTCTTTTGTCTTTTTGTGCATCGTTCTTTTAATGTTTTGTCTTATTATTGTTTTTTTGTCTTGTTTTTTGTTTGACTTTTGTCGTTTGTCTCGTGTTTCTGTTGTTTTGTTTCTCGTTTTTGTTGATTTATGTTTCCTTTGCGTCTTGCTTGTGTTTTGTGTTTTATTTATGTCATTTTGTGTCTCATTTTATTCATTTTTTTGTCTTGTTTTGTTTGTTTTGGATCTTTTTTGTCACTTTGAGTCTCGTTTTTGTAATACTTTGTTTTTGTTGTTTTGTCTGACTTCTGTCGTTTTGATCATAAAGTAAAATACTCTATTGTTCAGTTCCAGATACTTCTGACTTAATGTTTTGTGTCTTGCATGGTGACAATTGGTGGTTAGAGAAGCAAACTTAGTGACCAAAAGGTTGGCGGTTCAGATCCCTTTTGGGCATGCTGGGTGATTAGGATGGGGTTGTGGTATTCCTGCAAAAGTGTTTGCCCCTGTGTGAAATGACATTGAATGAATAAATAAATAAATTACTAAAAACCCGCCAAGCTGAGGGGTATTATCCGGCAGTTTTTAATGCTTCCTATGTTGAACACACACGCGCGCTCTCTATCCCCCACCTTCAGAATGATTGTGCTATCAAACACACTACAAAAGGCTAATTAAGAATATGCATAGCCTGGACTTAACAAGCTCATTTGTCTCTAGCCATCCACACAGTGCTAACGAGGCCCTCTGCTCATTAAAGCCGTTAAGCTGCAGGCCAGACAGCCCGCTGTCAGTTAACTAACAAGGTAAATGAAGGAGGCAGTCGCTGTTGACTTTGCATGGGAGGCTGGAGGTGGGAGATTAGGATGCTTGACTCTGCACCAAGACGGCAGGCCGAGGTTCGTCTGACCCGAGGAGCTCCGGCCAACGTTTGCACCCAGAAGACTGTGATGGTGCTGATGGGATGACTCATGCATGCATGCAGATGTTTGTGTGCGGTCATGCACCTGGGTGTGCGTGGTTGGGAGGTTAATTAGCCTCCTTGGCTTATTGCTGTGATGGAAAGGATCAGCCAAAAAGAAACAAGGTCAAACAGTACAACTAGAAAAGAGACAGTGATCATACAGGGAAAAACTGGAAACAAGAGCAAAGACTTTTCTTGTCGGTACTTCTTTTAAGAGACCTTAAAAACAATGATCTGAAAATGAAAAGGACTTAATTTAAAATCTTACGGATTTTAATAAATGACATCACATCTTGGTTTTCTGTTGAAGGATTAACGCTCAACCTCGTAGCTCCTGACTTCTGTATAAAAATGGAAATGAGCTTAAAACCAGAGTTTTACTGTCAATGGAAAAACTGATCTAATCATTATATTTGGATAAAATACACTATATGATTCTGTTTTTCAGTATTTTCACACAGTCACCAGGGCTCAGAGACCTTTGTGGTTGCTGTGAATGGTTTGTAAAAGTACACAATAAAGTGCACATAACAGAAGTCTTTATAAACCAGACCATGGGATGTTGTGCAACTTTTTTGCTAATTTGAGGGATACAGCTGTGCAGTTTATTCTTTCTTTCTTCTTGCAATTTATGGTGGCAGTTAAGACATAAGTCAATACATATTATTAAAACTTGGGATATAAGGGTTATATTGATGTAAAGCAAATAAAAATACTCCAAAAAATTGAACTACAGTATGTAGAAATGTAAGAATATGTCCTGGAGGACTTGCACAGTGGTAGGTGTTAAAGTGTTTAACGTGCACTAACATGCACATGCACCTGTACTGACCGCTGAAACATAGAACAAACATCTTTTTCCAGCTATTTAATCACTGAGCTGTTCTGTGTATATTTGCAGATCTGTAAAGAATCATGAGACTCTATATCCGTGCTGCTTTGGCGTGGCAAGAAAAAAGTTCCAGACCGTTCTCAGATTTTACCTTCAGTGATCTCAGGGTGAATTCCTTTGGTCTTATCTTTTGTTGGTACCAGCGACTGTTTAACTGGGAGAAATCTAAGTTTAGTAATGTGAACAGTTGTCTGACAGATGGAATGGAAGCCCTGTGGTTTCCACAAACCCATATTCCCAGGGATATTGAAGCTCCTTGAGTCAGGGACAAAAATGAGAAATGCGCTCCCTGTGAGTCTGAGATTGAGATTTATTAAAACATATTACCACCGCTGCCACCAGAACTAAGCCCCCATATGGCAAAGGTTCCAGCGTTTCCTAATGAGGCTGGGATCCAAGGCGAGATAAGGTAAGGCAACATAAGATTAACTTTATTGATCCCTGAGGGCCAGGCATGCCAGAGGGGAAACTGAGTCATTACAGGAGCAAAGCATGGAGGTGTAGGAGGGAGGACAGAGTGAAAGG
The DNA here is from genome assembly GCF_021347895.1 of Acanthochromis polyacanthus. Taxonomy (NCBI): domain Eukaryota; kingdom Metazoa; phylum Chordata; class Actinopteri; family Pomacentridae; genus Acanthochromis; species Acanthochromis polyacanthus. Next base: position 1,541,044 of record NC_067130.1, on the reverse strand, counting down.
GACAAGTTGGTATATTGTGCAGGGAGAATGCCCTGCAATCAACATTCTTAAGTTCACACTCCCAGCAAGTAAAAGCAGGGAAGTAGTGGAGCTAGCAGTGAAACAGTCATGCTCAAGGACACTTCAAACACGACTTACTTCTGTTGAAAGGCATTGTTTTCATTTGCAATGTTGCAATTTCTCTCAAAAGCCCAAACTTTAAATGTGTATAAAGGTGGCTGCTGCATATAAACACATTCCAGTTAATTCTAATTCTGTGTTTTGGGTGAGTAGCGTGTTGACTGTGGAAAAGCAGCTCTGAGCATAACGCCTGAGGTGGGTCCACCCCTGTGACAAACCCTGAAACCCACTTCATGCTGCCATTGATCAGATGTGCAGATCAGAGCTTCCTTCTCAAACTATTTCCTTTTGTCATTATGAAAACAACCTCTTCCAACCCATTTTGTGTGTGCAAATACCTGAAAACCTACAGATTTCTCCGGGGAAAGACTGTCACAAAGTGGATGCCATTAAATCCCCATTTGAATGATCACTGTGAAGGTTCTGCACACCGCCTTTATAGCTGCTCTGAATGGAAAGGCTTCTGGCTTCAGAGGAGGCTGGTTGACATGTTTTCTAAACCAGTTTGGAGCAAAACCTTGAGAATAAATGAGCTGAAAGCAACACAGGCTGCACCACCATTAACCAGCAATAATATTATTATGGACATGTCTCAGAAACGGACATTATGTCTTCCTGTTAGTACACTAGTTTTGAGTTCTTTTGTTCAGACAAATAAAGATTAGATAGATCTTTATTTAATTTATTTTTTGGCTTTATTTAGACAGGCAAAGTGATATTAACTACAAAAGAGATGCAAGTTGTAATTCTGTGTAAAGACAAAAGCAAAGTGATAGTTTGTCTGGAAACAACAGTAAACACCAGTTTATTTCCCTTCAATTTCCACAGCAGTTAAAGTTATGTTCGAAACTTTCCACTGGTTTGTTGGTTAGCCCTCCTTTGCAAGCAAGTTTCAACACTGCTACACTAACAGGCTGATCTGCAGTCAGCTGGCAGTTTGGCTTAGTAGGCAGCTCTACTAGACCTGCAAGCATTTTCCTTTAGCCACACCAAAACAAAACATACCTCAAGGTGTTTCTTCATGTTAAAAGTAGAGTCATTGGATGTGAACAGCAGCAGAGGTTCAACTGGACAATAAAGTTCTCTACCCGTTAGCCCTCTGTGATCCTTAAATTTCCAGAAATGCAAACATTTTTTTCATTTTATTTGCTTGTATCTTTGTAGCTAAGCTTAATTATGGAAGAGTTACCTCAGGGTTCAACAGGTTTGAGGCCAATCGGAGATGTTCATCCTAAAAGGTTTTTGTCTGTGGTGCATGGTTTTAAATGAGGATCTACGTGCAAATGAATGCATTTCAGAGTAAATAATGCAGAGTTGAAGGATGTAATCCCGTTAGATTTAGAAGAATGTAACCAAAAACATTTAACTTTAACTAAAAACTCTTATTTTATGGTTTTAAATAGAAACATATATTCTGTTACTTTACATGACTGATTATAAATTCTGTTTTTTTTCTCAGTTTCTTACACTTTCATAAAAACATGGAGGAGGTCCAGGAGCCTCTTAGTATTCGAATGTTGCATTTTAACTGCTGTCTGCTAAAACAACTAAAGCACTGTGATTTCTCCTGTAATTGCAAAAATAATTTGCTATGAAAGTTGCTAAAACGTGAGTAATGGACTGAATTAATATGTATGATGGAACTGGCAGCAGATTAGGTCCCAAGAACACTTGCTTAAGCAAACACTGTTTTACAAAATAAGTTTCAAACCAGTTTTTGAGTTTATTGTGAGTTTTGTCTGACAGTATTCTGGTTTTCAGTCTTGTATAGAGCACAGTGTATAATGCATGTTCAAGAAGCTACAGGCTGTCATTGCTGTCTTTTCTCTCTTTCATTCTGTCTTGGCAATAGAATAATGTATTCACAAAGTGTCTCTGCACACACCATTCTGTGATTGAATTAGAAGGAAGGGAAATGAATTTCATTATTGCTGAAGAGCACGGCAAGATTTCTCTTGTAAAGGGCAGAAGCTGAATATTTGCACAAGTGGGTTTACAGGAGAGAGAGACAAAGAGCGAGGAAGAAAAAACACAGAAATGAAGAGGTAAACAGAGAGGATGGCTACGAGGTGGAGGAAGAAGAGGAAGTGTGGAGGGAGAGCTGATAAGGAGAGCCGTGTGGAGGGGTGGCAGGGATGGAGGTGGGGGTGTTGATAGCCTCAGGCGGTGGTAAATGAGGTCCAGTCAGAGTGGAGCGGCTCCTACGATGACGAGGAGGAGGAGGAGGTTGTGGGATGCAACCATCGAACCAGCGAGTGTTTGTGGGGACTGTGTACGTGCACACGCGAGCCTCCATGTGTCTTCTGGTGTTTGTGTGTGCAAATCACGACTCCTGTTCTTTTCAGGGCAGCTCCTGGGACATCCTCACACCACGTCCTCGCTCTGACACCGGCTGAAGACCAGCTCACCAAACTAATCTCTCTGCACATTCTGTAAAAATGAAGCATTAGCTGCGTGGTGTCTGAGGTGTGGTTGCACCAAACTGCACATAAACATGTTTCATTGAAGACATTCTCTATTTTTCCATCCTGTCAGGCATCATGCAGGAGATATTGGAATAACGAGTCCTGCCGCACAGCTATGAGGAGGATAATTAACTGTGAGCTCACCTTTACACATCACAAAGGCATGAAAACGGCTCGTCTGAATCGTGCCATTATCACATCAGCCATTCAGGGCGGGGAATGCAATTTTCACATCATAAGCTTCCATTAAACATATTGTAAAAGTGGTGGTGAGAAATGAAAGGATCATTTTCAAATGAGTCACTATAATTCCATTCAGACTAACCGGGTCACTGCAAACACCGTGTCCTTCCACTCATTCACTGATGCATCATCATTATACTGAAGGCTTCTCTGTGTGGATGTTTGCTCAAATTAAACTGCAAAGGTGTACACGATTGCAAGGAGTTATTTTACAAGATGTTTGAGTTGAGTGTTGTTTTCCTGAGCTCCAGATGCCTGAACAATGGACAGTCACATGGGGAGAGATGATCGTGTTGTTGTGGCCAAAAACTTGCACAGAATCCTCATACTATGGCAGGTGAACAGAACAGTTGAAGTTCCGTAATGCTGTTGTGCTGTTTGCACCGAACTTTCCCCTCACAGCCTCAGGAGGTTCCAGCAGAGCTCGGTGATGACTGCCTGACCATGTTGGAAGTATTCCTGGTGCACAAACCTGTGAATGTTGAAGAAAATGATGAGCCGTCTCCTGGTGCACTCCTGACCTGCAGCATCCTCTCCAGCCTTAGAAACCACAGGCGACTCGAAGGCGTCTACAGCATCGATGTCCTGTAAGGACGGGTTGCTACACCTTTGCTACCAATAGAAGATAAGATAATATAAAGATAATTATTCATTACTGCCCAGGTCCGGGGAAATTTCCAGTGTTTACAGCAGCAAACATTTTTCAAAGCAGCACTAACCATATGTACAGTAGTGCAAATAATTATAACAACAATATGTACAATATATACAAGAATGAAAATGAATACAGTACTACTACACTAAAGTGACATCAGCATAAAGTGGTTTGTGGAATAAATGTAACTGTAAAAGTGGAAAAATGCCAGCAGTGAAAGAAATTGTTGTGCAGATTGTACCGTGGTTTAAGATGATCTGATATAGTCCAGATTATGCTAACATCAGCTAGTGATGCTAATGTTCAGTCTTACAGCAGATTTGATGAAGGACCTGTGGTAGCTCCTCCATGGAAGTCAGAGTACAGGAAAAGTTGGTCCTGTGTGAGTGTAAATTCACAACTCTGCCTGTTTTGCTTGCTTCCTGTTAAGGACAAATACATCTTCATTGCTGAGATGTTTACAACAAAATGGGAGCTTCCAGCTTAAAAGGATCAGGTGATGAAGTCCCACTGGAAACTCTGTCGATTTGTTCTGACTGTGTTCTGTCTGAAAAGGCTTTTAATTTGAAAACTGCTGCTGGGTCTCTTGGTTGTAGCTCCAGACAGACCTCTTGGCACCAGCTGTGATTTTCAACATGAAGGTTGGGTAAGTCCAGGTCTGTTTACTCACACAGAATGAGATGTTTGCTCGCTGCAAATGCACACCTCTGCTCACCTCTGCTCACAAAAACACGTGTGGACCCAATGTTGATCACCCGCAATCCTGATCATGACATTTACTACCTGTGGCATGCACTTCCTGTGCCCTGAAACCCATTCAATCCAATGGCTTGTAGTGATAGTTTGATGTTGCATCAAGCACTGAACACTGTTTACACAGCAAGATCAGTCACTGAACGATCAGATCGGACCTTATAAATGCCCAAATGTGCAATCGTGTAGTGTTGCTGAGTACAAGCAGCCTATACAAATGTGATTTGCTCGAATAACAAGAGGAAGAACCTACAGTCAAAGTAATACACTTGTATATTTGGTTTTTGCACTTTTGCTGAACTTAGAGTACCAATTTAAATGCACAAATTGTAATTATTAAGTTTGTAGACTCCACAAAAGAAGCTGAAGGAAAATTAGACCAAACTTTCCTTCAACCACAGCTCTAAAACTCCTTTCAGAATGTACAACAGCATCGGTCTATCATCACATCATGACTTTGCATGTTCCACAATGAGAACATTTGCTATTACTGACACTCCATTATTATGTTTTATCAGACCAGACACAACTTTAGTGTTTTTAAGGAGCACAAATTCATAAAACAATCCACCCTGCTGTGCTGCACCTGTGGCACGTCATTAAACAAACTAGAATTACTTTGCACTGTCAAGCTTCTTTTTTCCTCTCTGCCAATATTTTGAATGTTCGTTGAACTTGTGTTGCTGAAAGCACGGTGCCACCGTGAGCGCAGCCTCGTTAGCAACACATTCATTAGCTGAGCAGCTAATTAGCCGGCTTGTCAACACTACAGTCTGCGCTCCCCTTTAATAAAAGCCCTCCACGTCACCGACTATCCACACTTTGCCCACGCACGCAGAGCGAACGGACAGGCTGCAGACTGCAACACAAACGCAACGCAAATGTGTCAGCAGCCGCCTAATTAGAGGCAGTGAGAGGGAAGAGGGTGAATGAAAGGAAAAGACAGTTAGAGGGGGACACTGAATTCTTTATTGATCGTGACTCTCAGCACAGAGAGCCAAAGTTGCTTTTTCTACCCAATTATAACCGTCTAAGGAGTTGTCAACCACAGCAAAAAGTATAGACCAGGGGTGTCCAACATGAGGCCCGTGGGCCAAAAGTGGTCCTCCAGAGGGTCCAATCTGGCCCTCAAAGTGTAAAAATTACAGAGAAGACATTAACTGCAGATTGTAAATTAGTAAAACTATAAATTTAAAATAATTTCTAGACCATCACAAGTTGTTTGGATCAGAAAGTAAAATACTAGATTGTTCTTTTGTCGTTTTGTGTCTCATTTTTGTAATATTTTGTCTTGTTTTTGTTGTTTTTTTGTCTTTTTTGTCTGACTTTCGTCACATTTTTGTCCTTGTGTTTCTCGTATTTGTCGTTTTCTGTCTCCTTTTTGTTTTTTGTCTTTAAAATCCTCCATGGTTCAGGTCCAGGTTACTAAATGTTGTGTTCCTTTGTAGACACTCTGTGATCTGGAAGTTGTGATGTGGAAATGATAAACTGAGGATGAATGTTGCTGAAATTGAACTTATTCTTTTAAGAAACTTCAGGTTCATTTTTTTTGCACTAAAGGAACCATTAGGAGCTGTGGTTATTTATAGGTTATCATGCTGTGGTTTTACTGGTCCAAAACACTTCAGATCAAACTGGGCTGAATGTGGAACCTGAACTAGAATAAATTTAACATCCCTGGTACAGAGGGAAGAGACTGGGCCAGGAAAGTGGGATAAAAACATTTAACATTTACCCGGCAATGGTTACAGACAAGCAAGTACAGAGCGAGAGATCTGCTTTGTCTTCCTTCTGTCATTTAGTATCGAGGACGTCAGAGTTCAGCAGAGAGTCGCTGGATTGAAACGTCAGATTTTAACACTCCGGTGACTGTTTCTATCTCTCAAGAGGTAGATACCAGCAGCTCACTTGTTTCCTTCAGTGCATAGGATGAAAGTGTCGTGTTTTTCAGAATGCTGCAGACAGAGAAGAGCCTGGTGGCTGTTGCATTATTCCTTCATGGGGACTGTTTGAGCCCCAGACGCTTCTTTGTGAAAGCACCTGTGAGCTCTTATTCAACAGCAGAAGCTTCACATCCCACTGATCTGCCTCCCTGCTTCAACTTAGCCTAAATTTGCTTCATTATTGAGTCTTCAGCCTGAACAGACGCAGTCAGAGCCTCTGAGGGGCCCTGGTTGTGTTTACGTATCGATCTCCTGCTAGTTTTTACATCCTTCTTTATCACATCCTGTCATGTGTCATAATGTCAGCGTCTCTGTTACTCTGAGAGCCCAGCGCTCTTTCCTGTTCCTCCTATAATCGTACAACTTTGACAATCTGCAGCAACTGTTACAGAACAATCCCAGCAGGGATTAGTAAACTTATTTCTCTCACTGTCGTACATTTAAAGTAGGTTAGACACAGAAATAGCAACACAGAGCGGCTTTATTTCTGTGGAATTCTGCATTATAAATCAGAATGTTGTTTTAGTCTTGGGAAGGAATTATGTCACTTTGCTATTTAAGGATGTCAGAAGCAATTATAATATGAAATCATTGAGTTAATTGATTTTCAAAGTGACACAGGTGAAAACTGAGAAATAGGGAGAATTTCTAAAACCATGTTTGTTGTAAATGAACATTGATTATTTTAAGGATTAGGAAATATTAAAGCAGGGGTGTCCAACATGAGGCCCGTGGTCCAAAAGTGGTCCTCCAGAGGGTCCAATCCGGCCCTCAAAGTGGAAAAATTACAGAGAAGACATTAACTGCAGATTGTAAAACTATACATTTAAAATAATTTCTAGACCATGACAAGTTGTTTGGATCAGAAAGTAAAATACTGGATTGTTCTTTGTTCTTTTTTTCATTTTCTGTCTCCTTTTTGTAATATTTTGTCTTGTTTTTGTTGTGTTTGGTCTGACTTTTTGTCATTTGTCTCATGCTGTTGTCGCCTTGTTTCTAGCTTTTGTCGTTTTGTGTTTCCTTTTTGTCTCGCTTGTGTTTTTTGTCTTGTTTTTGTCATTTTGTGTTTTGCTTTATTTGTTTTTTGCTTTACTCATTTGTCTCATGTTGTTGTCGCTTTGTTTCTCATTTTTGTTGTTTTGTGGGGCTTTTTTTTGTCTCACTTGTGTTGTTTGTCTGTTTTTTATCTAATTTTTGTCACTTTTTTGTTTTGTTTCATGTCGTTTGCCTCATTTTTTGCCATTTTGAGTCTTGTTTTTGTAATCTTTTGTCTTTGTTGTCATTTTTTAATCTCATTCGTCATTTTGATCATAAAGTGAAACTGAAATTGAATTTGTTTTTCTGATGAAATTTAGGGTTAGGGTCAAATGAACTGAAATAAGTTTAACACTCCTGTATTACAGATATTTTATTTGATATTACGTAAAACATGGTGTCTGCTGATGTGAAGTGGAAGAATCTTTCTGAGTGCAGCTTATTCCAGATGAAAACCCCCACATTCTGGCTGTTTGTTTTGTGCATATTAGCTCATTTATTTGCTCACTGTGTTCCTGCCACACTCCTGGATGAGCTAAAATCTTCACTCATCGCTCTGGACTCCAAACAATGGAGCTAATCCCTGCAGACAGGAGGTACGAGCTGTTGGTTTCACTTTAGCAGCTGAGACTAATTGCTAATTGTTGCTAATTGTTGCTTTGTCGCGGCTGAAGACACCAGCGGGTTGCTCTGTGGGGAGCTTCTGGCCCATCTCCTCTTCCTGCAGAGATCCTGTGGTGGCTCTGGTTGAGACCAACAATTAGAGCCACCTCTCTGCATGGACTTAACTGCTGCAGCTAAATTAACTGGATGGACTTTACGGTAATGAATTAAACTATGCTCAGTCTGAAAAACCACAGCAGAACGGAGAAAACTGGAGTGCAGGCTCAGTCATTTGTCTGTGAAATTACTCAGAGCAGAGAGAGAGAAATGTGACGGGAATATTCAGATTCACAGACTGCAGACGAACCACGGCAGGCTGTTTTCAGTCCATCCAGGGTGGTTAATCCACTGCAGTGACTAGTCTCCCCATCAATCTTGTTTGAATAAAACATATAAAGTCATAACTCCACAATAAATGCTATTACACAACATATTTTTTCTGAATAATAAGACTCTTATCCTCACAGTGTGCTGTTGTCCTATTTTAAACTGTCAGAAAGAAACCATAGCATCTTCTTTTAGTCCAGCAAATTCTCCAGTACACTGTGTAACTCTTACCTACTGCAGCACTTAAAGAAAAATCCGTTTTTGTGCAGCAGCAGCACCTTCCTGTAGATGCTCCTCTGGCCTCATTAAATCCTTTGTTCTTTTTTTTTGATCTCTCACCACATACCACAAGGGCATACAGTCTTTCTGGATAAAACACAGAATTCTGCCACAGTCTTCCCTCACTGCCAGAGCTTCACTGAGGAAAGCCACTCTGCATAAAAACACACAGAGCTTTCTGCGTTCATAAACAGATTAACTGTGGGAAACGCTCGCCTCACTAAAGCAGAAACCTCCTTCACCTTGGTTACTGAAATACACCAGAGACGGACTGCTAAAGTACATTTTCATTAACTTTAGAATGAAATAAAGTTTTCTGGCTAATGTCAAAGATTTTCAGCATGTTGGAAGAAAATGTAAAAAGGTATTTTAATCTGAAATAAAGGGTGCTGTTCATATTTGAGAAAATTCAGGGGAAGTGCTCTGCTATTCTATTAACATGTCACGCCCTCAGCTTCAGCTGCCCAGTAGGTCCCAAGCCTTTGTGTTCTACCATTTGGCTTATGTGTGGTATTTCCTGGTGTTCTCTGAATGTTCTTGTTAATAAATATTTTAATATTATTTTTTGTCTGCTGTGCCTACATCTGAGTCTCTGCTTTGGGTTTGTAATAAAACAGGCACTGAAAGAGGCACAAACCACATCCATCCGTCCACTGTCTATGGGGGGGCGGAGTCTATCCAACTGACTGAGGGTGAAGGTTCACCTGGACAGGTAACAGTCTGTCACAAGGCTACACAGAGACCAACAATCACACTTATATTCACGGAAAATTTAGAATCACCAATTAACCTCAGTATGTTTCTGGACTGTGGGAGGAAGCTGGAGAACCTGGAGAAAAGCCACACATGCACAGGAGAACATGGTAAATGGTCTGTATTTATATAGCGCTTTACTATACCTGCATGGTACCCAAAGCACTTTACATGATACGTCACATTCACCCATTCACACACACATTCACACCCTGATGGTGGAAGCTGCCATGCAAGGCGCTAACCAGGAGCAATTAGGGGTTAGGTGTCTTGCTCAGGGACACCTCCACATGAGCTGGACGGGCCGAGGATCAAACCGGCAACCCTTCGGTTGCAAGACAGCCACTCTACCCACCGAGCCATGCCGCCCCCCATGGAGACTCCATGCAGGAAGATCCTGGGATGCAAACAGCGGATCTTCTAGCTGACCTGAACTTCAACTAAACCAAACTATTTTGGTCTTTAGTCACACTACATCTCACTGTCCAGTTTTACATGCCACTACTGAACGCCGTTAGCTTGGTTTCTCTCCTGTAGTTTGTTGTTTTTCCTCTCTCCCCCTCTGTCCTCTTTCTCCTTGTCCCTTTCTGCAGGTATCTCCAGCTCTGTAGCAGCATGTTTCTGATCTTTTCTCACCATACTGCTCACTGTTTATTATTTCTTGTTTCTCAATCTTTTCTCACTCCCATCCGTTCGAGGCAGATGGCTGCCCTGAATCTCATTCTGTCATTCTTCAAGTTTAAAGGGAGTAAGTTAAAAGTGCTACACAAAATCTCTCCTTGCCTTGCCTAATCTCCCATTTAATCAATCCGACATCCCCTCTTCTCTGAAAGCATACCATCAGGAAGAAGAGTCTGGGTGCCAGAGTGCAAATCGAAGCGCTTGAAGCTATTGGTGGTTCCAGCCTCCATTGGGCTGCTGAACTCTAATGTTAAAGATTAGTGCAATAGAGCCTTGAACAATATATACACAAGCACTTCAGCACTTGGCCATCTCCTTTAAAATAGCATGCTGTCAATTCCAGATTTAGAGCCAAATGTCCTCTTTATGATGTTTCTTTAATGTTCTGATGTAAAGCAATGGACTGGAGCAGCGAGACAACAATCAAATCTGCTTTGGAGCATCCATCCATCCATCATCCATCCATCACTTTATCCTCATCAGGAGGTGGAGTCTATCCCAGCTGTGACATAAGGTGAAGGCAGGGGACATCTGGACAGGTAACAGTCCATCACAGGGCTACGGACCACATGTCTTTGGACTGTGGGAGGAAGCTGGAGAACCTGGAGAAAACCCACGGGTGTAAAGGGAGAACATGAAAACTCCATGCAGAAAGATCCCAGGCCCAGGTCGGGGATCTTCTCTCTATGGAACATAAAATAGAATTTGCTTGAATTTTTTAAATTGTGTGCTGAGTCTGTGAACATGTGAGCGACTGTCCAATAACCGAATTCGGTAATTACCACTCCTGTTGTCTTCATTTACGGCCACCAAAAAAATATTGCTTCCTTGTCTAAAAAAATCCAAACATTCAGCAAAAAAATTCTGAAAATTTCATAACTCTGAAAATTTGCAAAACCTTCAGGAAGAACATTCCAATAATTCCTTAATAGTTTCCCTTAAAAGTTTTATTTTAAAAAAAAAGTCCCCCAAATTTGGCAAGAAAGTTCTTTTAAATATTTTCATAAAATGAGTAAAAATCTTCCCCAGAAAAATCCTAAAAATATCTGAAGTGATTACATATATATCAGTAAAACTTCTAATATTTTCTTTAAAAACATTCACATAAAAATCTACCAAAAAGCAGCAAAATTCGCTGGATTTTGGTTGATTTTTCTTGGGAATGTTCTTAAAGAAACATTTTTTTTAACATTTCTTTTTTCCTCCAAAAATGTTCAAAAATTTCCCAAAAATTTTGAAAATGTGGACATCAGAAGTTTGACTGTGAAAATATGTATATTTTTCCACATTTTCAAAGCTTAGAATGGGTCAGTTTGACCCGTAGGACAACACCAGGGTTAATGGCGCTGTGTATAAAATAAATCAGTTGCATCTTTAATTTCTAACTTTGATGAAATCACTTTTAATCTTATCTTGCTTGTTCTTATCAGAACAACCTTATAGAAAGTATTTAATATGAGAGAAAAGAGAAGGAAGGCTGTATTTTCTTTTGGAAGAAAGCTATGACTCTGCAAGAAAGGAGAACATTTGCATCAGTTTTATATAAAATCTTAATTCCTTCTCTGTTGCTGTTCAGATTCTGTTTCCCACTCAGCTGCATGTACCTTCTACTCTGTAAAGCTCATTTCTGGGGATCTGAAATTTGTTTAACATTTTGGAAAGCTGAGCTGATGCCTGGACGGATTTCCAGAAATTGTAGCACAGTGGTGTCCTGCCATATGTCACGGAGGCCCGAGAGCAGGCAGGATTTAATTCCAAGCAAACACAGCAGCAGGTGATTCCAGTGATTACAGCCTCCTCCCTGGTTAAAGGTGCTTATCAGTGTAATCAGCTGCTTCGGTGTTTGGTTGGGATGAAATTCTGCAAAGTCTTGGCACGCCGTGGAACATCACTGGACACAATTACTGTAGACGATCCCATCCGGTCATTATGTGTTCAATACTTTAGGACCAAAGTTATGGCACAGAGCAGGTAGTTTATGATTTACACTGTTTTTGATGGATAAACTGTTGGCTGTATGATGATGAGCTGAGGGGAAACATAATCTGCATGTTGCTGTGGATATATACCTGATATTTGACAACTTGCTGCTGTGAATAGAAATGTACTGGCTGCAGACTGAAAGCATTTTGGCTTCTGACAATATACAGTGCAAATAAAAAGCATTCACAGCCAGTGGAAGTTTTACAGGAAGTTTCTACAGCAACAAAAATAGTCATGAGCTCACACTGAAACCAAACTCTGTAGGAAAATACCTGCGAGAATGTAAACAAAGCTGTCTTATTGCGCTGCATGACGACCGTACATAGAGTATTCATCCGCTTCGCTCGTCAACTAGTTCCACTGAACCAGTTCCAGCGTAACGACGGAACGCTGTAAGTCGAGGACGTCGTAAAGCGAGGACCTCCTGTAATTTTGTAGGAAGATAATGACCTGAAGCACACAGCTAAAGCTATTTTAGCGTTCTGTATCACAGCATTACGGTTCACATCCCAGCATACCTCTTGAAATCTTCTGTCATGCGCTGAACAACCAAACGTAAAGCCTTATTTTGTTTGACTTTATACAACAACTACAGTATATCACACAGCAGGATCCATACTATCTGCAAAGTGAAGGAGGAGCTGTGTGAGTTTATTCACAGCAGCAGCGACTTCATTCATTATTTACATCGTCTAATGTGTTGTTGTGATTCTAAATTTCAGCGCACAGCAAACACAGATTCACGTTTTTCAAACAGAGCAGTAACCGTCAGCAGAGCGGCTGTGTTCAGGATGAATCCAGCATCATCAGGGCTGTCGCTGGATTCTTATTCCCAGCCCAAGCCCAAATATTTTCTCCTCCAAATACAACTTCTTTTTTTTCCCTGGTGAATGAAGTGGATTATTGCAGGGAGTTTTCAAGTTTTGCTGCTTGAATGCAATAATACTTCTTCCAGCAGTGGAATTATGGCAAGAGTGGAGCTTATTTAATCACTCAGGTAAATGAAAAATGAGGGAAAAGACAGTCAGCCTAATAATGGAAACACAGTAGATTATACTCAGTTGGTTCTATGTTTGTAAATATTAAAGTAATTAAAAAATATCTAAAAGCGTGTTCTACCAATGTACTGTTTTGGCTATAGGTCTGTGTATTTGTTGTCTTTTTGTTCTTTTCTTGTTTTCAGATTAATTTAAAATGCTTCACTGCCTACATGAGCAAAAATAAAGTCCATAAGTGCATAGTGTGGTGCACCATGTGTGCAGTTTTCATTGGAACTACTTGCAGAACTAGACCATGTTTCTGCAGAGTTCATGGTGGTCTGTAAGCTCTGAGCTCACCGGACAAGACAGTAATCCCAGTGTGACCCCTGATTATACTGTGAATTCATTGGATTTTTTAAAGGCTGCACAAAAGCTCAGTCAACAGAACCAAAAACGAAGCCCTCGCCTATCTATTCCATCACTATGATATTATGTATTTGCACACACACAGAACTCGTGTGCAGTCACGCGTGTCGCTGGTTAAACATGGGTTTTTGCTCCCAGTCCACTGCCAGAATATGCACATGCATAACACACACAGAGCCGTTGTATGCATACTGTAATAGCCTCCTACAATAGAGCCTTTCCTTTGTTCCACTTCCCATCTATTAGTTTTCATTGTGTTGGCCTCCATCAGCCTCCATTGTCTGAGAAGTGACTCTGAAGAACAGCTCCTATTATTAATCCAACGCCCTCAGGGATGGAGCTGAGTTTCCTTCAGTGCTGCGTCTTTTATGGTCACACATATTCTCCTCTCTTACAATAGAGATTTTCCACTTCTATTCCAGATGTCTAGTTTTCCTGATCGCTGCCTTCCAGCTTGTTTCTGGCACCAGAGAGCCGAGTGCAGACAGCAAGGAAGGAGACTTAAGATGTAATATCAAACAGGCTCATTAGCATACAGATTAGGACGCCGAGCTCCGTCATTGTTTGAACATCCAAGCAATTCAGTGTCCAAAGCCAGATCTCTGTTGTAATCCATTTCAAAGTGAAGTGATCAGAAGTCAACAGCACAAAGACGAAACCATCTGCTGCCCCTCTTTAAATCAATGACCCGCCTTTCTTCTTCAGCTTCACTTCTATTCAGCAGTCGGGATGTGAATAAAGACACAAATTTGGGGTCTCACATTAACCCTATAAGACCCAGATATTGAGGAAAAGCAAAAAAAAACAACAATTAATTAACAAATATTTGCTCATTTTTTGTATATTTGGGCTTTATACACATACACACACACACCTATATATGTGTGTGTGTGTGTGTGTGTGTGTGTGTGTGTGTGTGTGTGTGTGTGTGTGTGTGTGTGTGTGTGCGCGTTGTTTTGTTTTTTGCAGTTAATAGTGGTTTCCCAGATAGCAAACTATGGGTGAATCAATGTTGAATCTATGTTGAGACCTAACGTCGAAATTATACAGAAAGCACAAGGTTGATAAAATGTTGAGTCAACGTTTGCTTTTCAACCATAAATCACACTTTACCCAGATAGCAAAAGATGTTAAATCAATGTTGAATTCTGGTTAAGAAGGTTGAATTGTGGTTACGGTTGAAGACTGATGGTTGGATCAACGTTGATTCAACAACATTTTGTCAACATTGAAGTTTGTGTTTAAAAGATGCCATTGAATCTACGTTGTATTTTGGTTTAATTAAAATGTTTGACAGGTCAATGTTGAATTAATGTTGAATCTATGTTTGCAAACATGTAATCTATGTAAGCAAACGTTGACTCAACATTTTATCAACCTTGCGCTTTCTGTATAATTTCGACGTTAGGTCTCAACATAGATTCAACATTGATTCACCCATAGTTTGCTATCTGGGTTCTGGCCTCCGAATATTCGGGCCCTATTAAAGACGAATATCCGAATATTCGTTCAGCCCTGTAACGTCCAACAGGGGGTGGGTGGTGTGGGTGGTGGTGGTGGTGGTGGGGGGGTTCGCCTTGCGGCGGAGACGGCCCAAATATTCGGATCCGTTCGTTTTGTCTTCAGGTAAACTGAAGAATTCCCCAACAGCAGAGGTCTTCAGCATCTTGTCTTGTGTTTATGCAACGAAGTGAAGCGTGACGTCAGAGTCTGCAGCCACCCCGCCATTCTGGTGGTGGTAAGAAACATGAGTGGAGGAGCAGAGATGAGACGAACACGACGGGATGAGCCGAAGTGGGCCAAAGGCGAGGGGAAGAGACGAGCTCCGAATATTTTCGTCTGGGGGGAGGCACAGATGAACATATACACATAGTCATATGTGTATATGTTTATGTGATCACAGGACGATATGAACCGATGTGGGCCGAAGGCAGAGGGAAGACAGTAACGCTGCTTAATTTTTTCGCCCGGTAACGTATATTCGGATACCAAAATTAATATCCGGATACCGCTGTAGCGAACGAATATTCGGATATTCGGGATATTCGGGTCCAGCCCTACTATTTTTTATTTTTTTGCTTTTTTAATATTTGAGTCTTAGAGAGTTAATGCAACCCCAAATTTGTGTCTTTATTCACATCCCAACTGCTGGATGGAAGTAAATCCAGAGAAGAAAGGCGGGTCATTGAAAATAATTTAAAAACTAAAATTGCATTTTAGCAACAGTGGGTTTTACAGTGTTAATAGATTCTTTGTGCGTTTGCTCAGGTAACTCAGTTGAAACTGTGAATTCGCCCTGCGTGTGCACAAGCATCACTGTAATCCATCAGCGGCTCACCGTGCACTATTTTGTTCTGTTTACTGAGATGCTAGCTCAATAAATGTACTTAATATACCACTCTGCTCACTCAGTCTGGCTGCTGCTAACCTCTCAATAACGCCCACGCTGAGGGGGTAAAAACGAGCTTTGAGACAGATTTACAGCTTGTTAACTCGCAGTCGCTCCGCTTACACACTGCATTTGTTTTTTGCTGAGGCTGACAAAGGAAAGAGAGAGCGGGAGGAACAGGAAGAGGTGAGCACGAGGACAAAGAATGGCAAAAAAACCCTGTATAGTTTATGACCTCAGTCCTACTGAATCTGAAAATGTGTGCACATTGGGTGTAGTTTCCTGCAGTAACTTTGCAGCCTCATGCATTTGCAGACGTACCATGGACTCCATCTAGCATATTTTCATTCTGTTTGATTCTGTTTCCTCTCTCCTATCCAAGCTTGTCATCATTTTCCTCCTCTCCTCTGTTCCCTTCTATTCCCCAGACATCTCCTTTTCCCCGTGGGCCTCAGCAGGAGGTCTTGTCAACTGTGAAGCTGTTTGTCTGTCCTCCTCTAATCTCTCGTTTTTGTCCCCCTGCGTTCCCCTTATTTCTCCTCGTATTCCCACTCCCTTCTTTCCCTAAGGAGGTCATGTTTTACTGTGAATCTGCCTGTGTGTGTCCCTCAGTACCTAAACAGGAGGTCTTGTCTGCTAAGATTCTCTGTCTAAGCCTCTCTCCTCCACTCCACTGTAGCACTACGTATTTATCTTGAAGGTCTGTTGTGAGCCCACTTCTACCAGCTTTTCTCTACATCAGTGTTTGCGTACGAGAGTGAGAAAGTGGTGTAAGTCTGTTAAAAGTGAAAGAGCAATGTATGTTTAAGGAAATATTTGTAACAGAGAACAGTTCTACGTCCTTGTTTCTGTGGAAACTCAAAGAGTTCTGTAGGAGAGCAATGAGCCTAAAATAACAAAGGGGTAAACAGTCCTTTCATTTGAAAACATGTTTACTGGAAATCAAGAACTACTTATCCTGCAGGTTCTTGTATGAAAAAGAGGTAAAATGCACAGATTAAAACTAAAAACATATGCTACCTAAATTACATTCTGTACGACTAAACTGCATTTCTAGTTTTTGTTTTGAAAGACGTCATTTTCTATTTGAAATGCAGGTATTATTGAGTCTGTAGGAAAGTATCCAGTTTGAAAAAAGCCACATAATGAGGTAGGAGGTGAAGATGGAGGTAAAAGTCCCCCCATGACCATCTCTCAAGAGGTCGGGGTTCCACAATTCAGTTTGAAGTCATAAATGTTGGATAAGAAGAGACCATTTTTTGGGTCTTTCATGCAGAGTTTAAACGACTCACTGATGTTTTTTAATCTTCTTTTTCAATGCACATCTGTCTGGATGGAGGTTTTATTTGTATCTACACTGCTGTTCAAAAGTTTGGGGTCACCCACACAATTCCATGTCTTCCATGAAAACTCCCACTTTTAAGGCTTTTCTTTCAAAAATACAGACATTTCCAAGTGACCCCAAACCTTTGAATGATAGTGTAATAAAATACAGTAAAATACTGAAAAAACATGGAAAAATATAGTAAAATTCAGTAAAAAGGTTGTAAAAATACAGTAAATATATAGTAAAAATATAATAAAAACACAGTAAAGAGAGTAAGAATATAGTAAAAACAATAGTAAAAATACAGTAAAAAATATTGTAAAATTCAGTAACAAGATTGTAAAAATATAGAAAAAATTCTAGTAAAAATACAGTAAATATATAGTAAAGATACAGTAAAAATATAATAAAAAATACAGTAAAGAGAGTAAAAATGTAGTAGAAATACAGCAAAAGTACAGCTAAAATAGAGTAAAAAAATATGGTAAAAATACAATAAAAAATATAGTAAAATACACTGTAAATATACTCTACCGTTGAAAGGTTTGGGGTCATCCACACAATCTCATGTTTTCCATGTAAACTCCCACTTTTATCCATGTGCTAACATAACTGCACAAGGGTTTTCTAACCATCAATGAGCCTTTCAGCACCATTAGCTAACACAATGTAGCATTAGAACACAGGAGTGATGGTTGCTGGAAATGTTCCTCTGTACCCCTATGGAGATATTCCATTAAAAACCAGACGTTTACAGATAGAATAGTCATTTACCACATTAACTATGTCTACACTGGATTCATTTGATGCTATCTTCATTGAAAAATGTCTTTCTTTCAAAAGTGGCCTCAAACTTTAAATGGTAGTGTATATATTTTAATCATTTGTAATGTAGATTTTCATTCTGATTGCTTCGTGCTGGTGCAGTGTTTTGCTCTTGGTTTGACCCTGCTGGTCAGTTGGGGCTTTCCTGAGTGAAGTTACCACGTTCTCCCTGTGTGACACACATTCTAGGCTAATTAGTGATTCTAAATTGGTAGTAGAGAGAACATGACGGAGCAGGGACCTTCCCAGGGTTTTCTCTGCCTCTCGCTGCATTTATCAGCAGGGGTTTTTCTTTTATTTCATGCTCTGTAAGCTTTTAAGGACAAAGTCTGAGAAGCCTTTCTCGTACTATTCTCAAACTGGACAGGATAATTGGTTCTAGATTGATTTGTTCTTCTGCTCCTAATGTCTCCTATGGGGGGTTCAGGAGAATCAGGTCAGATTCAGTAACGTCCAGACAAGAAGGTGATTTATTTCTCATGAGGTGAAAAATAAGTCTATTGAGAGCAGCAACATTTTCTTTTGGATCCACCTGTGATTTACATACGGTAAACTTATATCTGTTTTGTTGCTGATAACATCTCAGTTTGCCAATGGCTTTTTAAACCACAATAAGCACAGGAGAATGGAGCTGAAATACTGTCACTCCTTTCACTCAGGTGTTTCTTTTGGCCAGTTAAAGCTCCACTTTAACTGGCACATTGTCTGAGCTGGAGTCTATCCCAGCTGACTCGGGTGAAGGTAGGGGACACCCTGGACAGGTCACCAGTCTGTCACAGGGCTACATATACAGACACACAATCACACTCACATTCACACCTACAGGCAATTTAGAGTAACCAATTAACCTCAGCATGTTTTTGGACTGTGGGAGGAAGCCGGAGTACCCGGAGAAAACCCACGCATGCACAGGGAGAACATGCAAACTCCATGCAGAAAGATCCCAGGCCGGGATTTGAACCGGGGATCTTCTTACTGCAAAGCAAAAGTGCTAACCACTACTCCACTGTGCAGCCCCCACATTGTTTGTATAAAATTCAAAACTGACAACATGCAGGTTGTCTCATTGTCCTTTTGTAAGAGCTGCAGCAAAACGAACATGTGTGAGACATAATCAAACTGAATCTGCACTCAGCCACGCAGTACTTATCAGGCTCGGAGTGAAAACACTCATGTGGTGGCCCTTGGGTGCAGAACGGATTAACTGTATCACACACACATGTTCCAACAGATCAAAACACCGCCTCGTTGCAAAGAAATGGAGCGTCTGTAGCATTACCTGTATAAGCTCTTACAATGAAATGAGAGCACGGTAAAAAAAAAAAAGAGCTGCCGACTTGCAGCTTTTGGGAACAAAGTGTTGTACGATTCTGTGTTCTCACAAACTAAGCTTAAAAAACACCAAACTGATCTCCACTAGAACTAAAAAAGCTCCCATCAGGTTAAATAGCTCCGGACTGAAAGCTCAGCACTTTCCTCGTTAATTCACAGTTTGACTCGGTGAATTTACAGGGACATAAAGTTGCCCTCACTAGCATTTTGTAATTACATTTCAAGCACTTAATTTCCAGCTTTACTGAACAGTTTGGGCTCCAGGTTGTGCTATAGTCAGTCTGAGAAGCTGTTTGTCACTTAGAGAAGTATTTTGTACTATTAAGTGTACAGATACTACAGCTGACAGTGAAAAAGTTTGAACAGTTTCACATAAAGGAAAACCAAATTTATCTTGTCAGGCATTTAGAATATGTTTTCAAGACAAAGATTTCAAAATTTCAGAGCATTCTGACATTACTGGAGTCTCTGCCATATCAATCTCCATTAACTTTGCTCCACTTTAATTACTTTGACATTTAGAATCAAGATAATAAAATAATAAAAAAAGGGATTCATCAGTTAAACAAGGACACCTCATATTTTCCATTTACTGTCTGAGAAATCAACCATCCACGTTAAGGAGAAAAGTTTTTAAAAAGTAGGGACACTCCACTGAGGTTGGCGAGGCGACTTCAGGGTCAACTCTGGGAGATGATGAAGATGTTTTATTTTTATAATAATTTATACTGATCATTTATTCTTCTCTGGAGCAGGTTGTGTTGCAGAAAATGAACCAACACGTGTAACAATGCCGCCTTCTGACTAAACATTTGTCTTGGGAAAAGGCATCAGGATTCCTAGAAGATCCACCAGAGCTCTGTGCAGAACGGTGAACTAGTCTCAGAGGAGAGGAACAGTTTTCAAAAGCATTTCATTGTTCTACAGACCTTTGTACAGCAATATAATCCTATAACAGAGCCTGATAAACTGCTAAAGCCTTGTATTGTTGACCTTATGAGATTTGCAGTAAACTTACTTACCAGGTTGAATGATGTTTCTATATTTGCTCTTTACCTGCTCCCAAAACTGTTCTTAGCTCTGCCAGAGGTGCAGCTGAAAGAATAAGGACTAAACTAAAACTATCCTTTACACTATATCACCACAGAAACTGTTTTATTTTAACTAAACTACTTGATTATTTATTCTTTTTTCATTTTTGTTGGCAGCTTAAATAAATTACTTCTGTAATTCTGTTGCACAATCTTGTGTTGAATAATGACAATAAAACTAAATGTTGAATAAGAACCTTGCATTCAGGTAATTAATACACAATTGCAGCATTAATCAGATTGTGTCTTTATAGGGAAGTGAAATTAATAAGAACATTAGCTCATGTAAACACAGTCAGTCATTTTTTTTGTGTGCCAGTTTTACTTCATGATTTTGTCCACAACAGCAGAACTGGACATCTGTTTTACTCACAGTATGGATTATTATCCATCCATCCATCCATCCATCCATCCATCCATCCATCATCTACAGTCGAGCCCAGTATTATTCATACCCCTAGCAAATTTTTACTTAAAGTTACTTTAAATATAAATAAAAGCTGAGAAATGATTTTTCCACAATGATGCCTCTTGTATATTCTGACAGAAACAACTAGCCTAGCCGTGCTAGACAACCCACGGCGACGAATTTAATTCTCTGCCAGGGTCGACAACAAAAACGACAACAGTGGTTGAGCTCCATTAGCACCGACTCTGAATAATCTTTCTGTTAACATGTCTGTAATATACTTGAGCTTCACCCATTGACTGTATAAATAAGGCTTCACCGAACTACCGCATCCTCTGATTTCCGGCGCTCTAGGAGCCTATTCGTTGCGCTGATTGGTTGTATACCGACCCAATTGCTGCAGAGTGATTTGAAAGACAACCTTTTTTCACGCCTCCCTCCCTGTCGAGAGTTCCTAGACCCTCAGCGGCTAGGCTACTGAACCAGGACATTTAGGGGCAAATAAAGACAGGGTTTGTTCAGGTCTAGCACACAGTGGAAGGAAAAGATTATTTTAAAGGAACTAAATATCCTGCACAGGTTCCATTTTGACAATATTATATAATGCGGTGTATATGGCAGAACATTTGTACTGAAAATGCAGGTAAGAGTCATGGAGAGTCCCATTTCCAAATCACTACTCTTTGTGTAATCTGTATTCATGAAGCATAATCAAACAGTCATAATGAACGTGTTGTTGTTGTCAATGGGAAACAGGATGCATCGCTGCTTTTATTATATCTATTGAATGCCGTCAAAAACAACTATGAACAAAGTTTGATTAGAGGATAAAATCATTAAGGAAGAAAAAGGAAAAACTTCACTCCTCTAGTGTTTTTTTTTTTGATGAAATGCATGACTGGGTGATCTTCTGCTTCCTCATCACTCATCTACCGCATCTCTCCATCCAGATCCATCGGTTTTCTATATTAAAAGTCTCCATTGTTCAGCGTTAGCAAAGACCTCATTAGCTCCTCATGTCAATGCACGGTGCTATGATGAATAGCTGCTTCATCACTGGGTCAATGCTGCAAAAAGTAAAGCCTTTGTGCTTTAATAACATCCCAAACAGAACAGCTGACCTCTGAGGCAGGTGTCGGAAATTACAACACTTAGAGTTTATCAATGATGCTCCTAAAGAAAAGGCTTTGTTTTTTGAACGCTGTGTTAAGTTTCTGGTAGTATTGCTGTATATTTCTCAGATCATGCATCACACAGCATGTAGAAGTAAATGGAACCAGTAATGTGAAGCAATAAATCTCAGAAACACTGATTATAAAAATACAAGCTGAATATTGTGTCACTCCCAACTGTTGCCTCCAGAAAAGCTCTGAACCATCCGGGCATGGACAGAGGGTCTCCGAGGGCTGTCCTTCGGTGTTTGGTGAGGAGCAACACAAAAACTGTCCAAACGCTGGTTTCCAGAGGGTTAGACGAGTATTTATTAGAAAGAATAAATTTACAACAACAGAACATGTGAGGAGCAAATGGGTGTTAGTAAAATAAAAATAAATAAAGAGGACTAAAAGTGAACTTCACATTGACATTGATGGACATTCCAACCAGGAACAAAGTAAAAAAACATCAATACAAAAAATCTCTTCCTAATTCCATTAAAGTCCTAATCAATCAATCAATAAATCAATCAATCAATCAGCCTTTATTGTCACTGCACACTTTCATATACAATGAAATTTCATTTATCATTTAATAAATGATCATAAAGTGTGATACCAAAGGTTTGTGGAGCTAAAAACCTCAAAGTAAAGATATCAAGTTGAACATCTGGATGGAGGTTGATAAAAGTTGACCTCCCTTCATTTCTCTGGAGCAACTCCATGGATTTTAGGGATGCTGGTTAAAGACCTGTTCTTCTAGTCGTCTTCCTTCTAGTCGCTGTAAAAAGTCACTCCATCCTCGCCGACTTCAACACCTCTTCATGACAACTTGTTCTGCCTCTGACCTGTGGAGTTTTTAGAGTCACATGGATTGTTTTGACATTTAATAACCGAGTCCTGAAATAAAATTACAGTTGTGGATTTCTGTCATTTAGTCTGGACTAAACAAATAACAGCAGCATAAATCTCAAACGTCTTTATGAGGATGGATTGAGGTTTCTCACTTGATAATGATCAACACATGAAATTTAGGTTGGTTTAAAGGAATATTCCACCTTCAATCTTTGAATGTTGACCTGAAGAGACCTGTTCCTATTTCACACTTGTTTGTTTTTGTGTTAATTCCATCCACTAAAGCTTCAGACCAGCAGAAAAACACACCTGACCGAGCTGATAAGCAGGAGCTGAAGGGCAGAAATGGCCCAAAAATGTCACTAGAACAGGTAAAAAGACATAAAAAACAGGACTGAGTTTGTGTCTGATCCCTGCTGGCTGTAACAACACAACATAGATATTAAAAAGAAAGGCACCTGTAGACATTTTCTGCCAAAGAAATCCATTTTCACAAGTGAAGAACTACTTATCCCCCCAAAATACAGGGAGAGAAAACTTTGGTATAATCTGCTGCCTGTGAGTTAATGACCAGCGTTTGCCTGCAGGTGAAGTTCAGAGGCATCACATCCTGGTTCTGTTCAGACTCTGCAGGAGGAGGAGGATGGCAAACTGAAGAAAATAGAGTGTGAGCTTTGTGATGTGAAGTGTGTCGACCCAGACCTGTATCTCTGACACAAAAACCTCACACACACACAGTCAGAAACAGCTGTCAGCTCTGAGATAACTAAAAGCCACCGCTGTTTTCTGTATTCACACTATACGGCGTCGCAGGGGTCGAGGAGGGTCGCATCTGTCTGCTTTTTTCCTTTTCTGTCCATCCATGTCTTTATCTCCAGTCAGTCTGTGGATTTGTCCATCCATGTGTTGTTTCTATGTGTCTGGAAGCTTTGGTTACAACAGAGACTACATGATGCGTGACTTTTTAACCAACCATTCAGTCGATTATCACAAAATCTAACAAGTTAATGATGTCAGTTTGAATCTGTCAATCAGTCAGTAATAAACAGAGTGCATGTCATTAAGTCCTGTACTTAAATACACATTGAAGGTACTTGTACTATACTTGAAGATTTCCATCTTATGCAGCGTTCTACTTTTACTCCTCTATATTTACACTCTCTGCATTACTCTGACAGATTTAGTCAGTTTGCTCTTTTACAGATTACAAATGTCCATCATGACTCATACACATCATGGATAATGATAAAACACTGGCAAAGGAACATTTGACAAGAGAAGAAGTACTTTTACTTCAGCTAAGGAAGTTTTTCTGGTAATATTTTTATTTACAGCATCAATGAAAAGTAATCAATCCCTTTTTGTTCTTTAATTTGTTCTCTTGTTGCTTTTCAGAATTAAATTGTTACTTTAAGACCTACAGCAGGGGTGTCCAACATGAGGCCCGTGGTCCAAAAGTGGTCCTCCAGAGGGTCCAATCCGGTCCTCAAAGTGTAAAAACTACAGAGAAGACATTAACTGCAGATTGTAAATTAGTAAAACTATAAATTTAAAATCATTTCTAGACCATGACAAGTTGTTTGGATCTTAAAGTAAAATACTCGATTGTTCTTTGTTATTTTATCATCTTATGTCTCATTTTTTGTAAATTTCTTTTTCTGTTTTTTGTCTGACTATTGTCATTTTGTTTCTCATTTTTGTCATTTTGTGTTTCCTTTTTGTCTCGCTTATGTTTTTCGTCTTATTTTGTTATTTTATGTTTTGCTTTATTTGTTGTTTTGTGTAGCGTTTTTGTCATTTTGTGATTTTTTTGTCTTGCTTGTGTTGTTTATTTATCTATTTTTTGCTGTTTTGTTTTTCACTTTTGTCATTTTTGTCTAATTTTTTATCATTTTTGTTGCTTTCTAACCTTTTTGTCTCATGTTTCATCTATTTTTGTTTTGTTTCGTGTTGCTTATCTCATTTTTTGTCATTTTGTGGCTTGTTTTTGTTCTTTTATGTCTCCTTTTTGTACTATTTTGCCTTGTTTTTGTTGTTTTTTTTATCTGACTTTTGTCATTTTGATCATAAAGTAAATCCTCTGTGGTTCAGTTCCAGGTGACTAAATGTTGTGTTCCTTTGTAGACATGCTGTGATCTGGAAGTTGTGATGTGGAAATGATAAACTGAGGATGAATGCTGATGAAACTGAACTTATTTTTCCTTCTGGGCTGAATGTGGAACCTGAACTAGAATGAGTCTGACTCTCCTGTCTTTGAACTGTCCATGAGTAGTTTTTGCCGTGTTTTGGGGCACATTTCCATTCCGTGTCCTTGAGTCATTTGTGGTTCTAATAACTCAAATGTTACAAATCTAACAGCGCTACAGATTTCAGAGGAGGGATGAGCAAACAAATCACTTTAATCCATCTGATTTTAACAAGCATTTTTCCTCTCCATGTAAATACCTAAAATAATACTCTAATTATCATCAGTAATTAAAGCACTGTGGTGGAAGGACACATTATTCCTCTTAAACCAGTTTTTTTAGTGCATCTGTCTGCTTTTTGACTGTGGAAGTTGTTTATGTGGCCAGCTCTGCAGTAATCTCTTAGTCTGACTTAATTTTCCGATCTTCCTCACTATTTGACTGCAGCTTATTTATGTGTCTGCCGTCTATTTACCTGCCAGACCGTCCGTCTATCATTCATCATCAAGTGTTTATGCTTTGCTCTGCAGTTTGACTCCTTCTCTGTGCAGCCGGTTAATAATATGCATAAATAACAGTGGGTTGATGTGGTTGTAGGCCGTCCATCCATCATGAGTCCATTATAGACTGTATTCAAGGCTCCAGTTTGATCAGCAGTCTGACTCTTTCTCCTCTGCCCATCTGTCTCATTTTTTCTCCTCTCGCTCATTCCATTTCTGTCTTCTTACATCCGTCTATCATCTCTATAAAACCTGTCTTTGCTTTCCTGGTTGTTCATATTTTCCTCAGCTTTACTTTCAGAAAATTCTGCATATATGAGATGTGAACAGAAAGTTTAGATTCTGTCCCTTTTGTATGCAAATGTGCAGGATTATCGCTGGTGATGAAACCTGGGTCTACAGCAGAGGTGTCCAACATGAGGCCCGTGGACCAAAAGCGGCCCTCAGTGTCAGAATTACAGAGAAGACATTAACTGCAGATTGTAAACGAGTAAAACTATAAATTTAAAATCATTTCTAGACCATGACAAGTTGCTTTGATTGTAAAGTAAAATGTGCTCATTGTTCTTTTGTTGTTTTGTGCATCGTTCTTGTAATATTTTGTCTTACTTTTTTTGTGTTGTTTTTTGTCTGACTTTTGTTGTTTGTCTCGTCCTTCTGTCGTTTTGTGTTTCCTTTTTGCCTCCCTTGTATTTCGTATCTTATTTTTGTCATTTTGCGTTTCACTTTATTCATTGCTTTTTGTGTCGTTTTTGTTGTTTTGGGTCTTTTCTTGTGTCGTTTGTACATTTTTTGTCATTTTGTGTCTCATTTTTGGAATATTTGGTCTTGTTTTTGTTGTTTTTTTGTCCTTTTTTTGTCTGACTGTCATTTGTCTCATGTTTTTGTCGTTTTGTGTCTCATTTTTGTAATATTTTTTCTTATTTTTGGTGTTTTTGCCTTTTTTTGTCTGACTTCTGTCATTTTGATCATACAGTAAAATCCTCCATGGTTCAGTTCCAGGTGACTAAATGTTGTGTTCCTTTGTCGACACTCTGTGATCTGGAAGTTGTAATGTGGAAATGATAAACTGAGGATGAATGCTGATGAAACTGAACTTATTTTTCTGAAGAAATTTCAGGTTGTTCACAATGTTTCGTAAGAAGATAATTCCTCAAATGTGAACATGTTTAGAACGTACATTTTTTTGCTCTGGAACACAGGAACCGTTGTGGTTGTTTATAGGTTGTCATGCTGTGGTTTTACTGGTCCGGTCCACTGGAGATCAAAC
This sequence comes from Acanthochromis polyacanthus, assembly GCF_021347895.1. Taxonomy (NCBI): domain Eukaryota; kingdom Metazoa; phylum Chordata; class Actinopteri; family Pomacentridae; genus Acanthochromis; species Acanthochromis polyacanthus. The sequence continues at coordinate 1,514,400 of NC_067130.1, read as the reverse complement.
TGGACTGAATGTGGAACCTGGACGAGAATGAATTTGACTCCTCTGGTCTCCAGCATCTGATGGAGAACATTTGGCCCCAGAAACCTGAACTGTGGCGTGATGGAAATGGTGCTCCATCATAACAATCCGTCCCCTCACAGTGTGCTGGAAACACAGGAGGTTTTTGGCTGCACCGACACCATCATCACTCCCCACCCTGCTCTCCTAGCTGGGTTTGGCTTCCTACAACTCCTTCCTCTTCCCTATGAAGACAATTCAATTTGATGCATCACTGTTTTGACACAGTGGAGGACATCCAGCTCGCGTTCATAAAGCATTTCAGACGCCTCGCTCTCATCCGAGCAGCAGAGAACACGTTAAATATTGATACTGTTGAATGTGTTCCACAAACTCATTTACAATCTAATTAATGTGAGCTGATGATAGAGCTAAATAGTGCTTATTTAATGATTAATCTGCAGACACTTAATACAAGACAACCTAAAATCATTCATAGTTGCTTAAAAGTACATCACACTTCATCCTGGCAGCTTGTTAAACAGAATTAGTAGATTGTTTTGGACATTTTTTAAATTGTAGCAGCTAAATGCTTCCCTATCCGTAATATCTTGCTGTTAACGTTTGTCTGTTTGCTGTCTGGTGTTTGACAAATTGCACAGACTTAATTTTACATCTCTTGTTAACACAGTATTACAGCATCGGCTCATGAGGGGAGTAAAAAGAGAGGCAGATACTGATGAATTATAATGAAGAGAATCAGGGAGTCACAACACTAAATAACCACAAACAGACTGAAATTGACCAAAAAAGAAACAAAAATAAGCACGAAGACACACAAAACAGCCACAAAAAGACACAGCATGATCACAAAAACACACAAAATGGCTCAGTGAGACAGATAATTATCATATAAAGACACAAAATAATGAGAGACACACAAAAAAATACAAAAAAAATTGAAATGCCCACAAAAATAGCTACAATGATCACGAACAGACTGAAAATGGCCACAAAAAGGCACAAAATATCAACAAAACGGACTGTAAATGACCTTTTGTGTTAATAACGGACACACGTTTTAATATTTAACTTTAACTGCAATTTTTTTTTTACTAAAATTACACATTAAATGTTAAATACACTAAATGTTGTGCTATTAATGGAAAAATGCTGTAATATGTAGAACAATACTGAAATTTTTGCTTTTAATTATCTAAAAGAATGCAGTTTTTCCCAGTTACATATTGTACTGATAATGGAAACATGTTGCAATATTTATAACAAATAGCATATCTGCATTTATTACACGTAAAAAGTACAGTTTGTTACTTTTGTGTTAATAACGCACACATGCTTTAATATTTATGACAACTTTAACTGCAATGTTTTACTAAAAATACACATTAAATGTTAAATACACTAAATGTTGTTCTATTAATGGAAAAATGCTGTAACATTTATGTAAATTTTAAAACCTTTAAAGGTTGAAATTTTTTTAAACAATAAAAAATGGAATGAAGCATGTTGTTTTAAAACCCTAATATCAACAATATCAGCACATTTCTTTACTGTAAATGTAGAAAATGTTTTACCGCAGCATTTTGGTGAACACAGCTGTTGGAATTTTAACGTAAAAACTTTTTTTTTTGTTGTTTTTTGCTGTTTGTGACATGAATGTCTCTATCATTCATTACGTTCATGTTTGGTGCAAGCGGACACTTCCTACCAGAGGATGTCCATAAATGAGACGGCTGCAGACAAAAAAACAAAGAGAAAATGACAAATTTGGGCTCAGTTTAGCTGAAAACTCACTAAATGAAATCAGAGTTTGTGTTTAAAGCCGACATGATGCTGCATTCTCTGGGCAGAACCTCACTTTGCACCAGGCTTTGTAATCCTTCTGCAGATGGGAGCTATAAAAAGACTGAACTCATTTGGCAGCTCTCCATTTTTTTTTTAAACACAAGGAAATGCACGAAGAAGCACGGACATTAGTCTTTTTGAGACTTTGCCCACATGTGGCTCAAATTTATTTGTCTTTTTTTCAGTTTAATTATGCTCATGTTTAAGAGAACTGGCGTGCATACTTTATCCATGTGGCCATAAATGTGTTATTAAAACTAATTTTAATCTATTTGTGCTCCGTTAAACTCTGTCTGGCGTCGGTGCACCTGTCAGTTGTGCTTCTGGCTGTCTTTCCACGTTGTTCCCTGTTTTTAGGAGAGTAATTCAGAGCTTCTTACGAGTGTTTAGCTGAGGTCAAAGCAGGCCAAACTCCACTTAGCTGGGAGTCGTCTTTCTCTCGTCTTTGCCATTAAGCCATTTCCCAGTCCCTGGCTGACCCGTGATGTCTGCATCTGATGGAGCTGTCACTCTGCTGTCCCCTGCCTGCCCCCACCATGCCGTCTGACTCTGAAGGATCTCTGGATGATGTCTGCCATCTGGACTCTGATCTTTTTCATCATCGCCCCACCTGGCTGTGAACATCCAGCTGCATCCCGTTCTGCCTGCAGATGTCAACGCCTCGCTGAGAAAGGAATCGAACACTTCGTCAGGTCTGGACGTCTCCCAGCCCGGGGACACGACAAACAACCTGGAAGCCTTGATCTGTATTCAGCCCGGTAAACGTCCCTCTGCAGCTCCAGGCAGGGCGACATGAGGGCACTAGAAAGTCCTGGCCTGACTTCATCATCAACAAGCTCTTCTCCAGCCACTGCAGCTAGAAAAGTGAAAACTCTGTCATCATCCAGGAGCGTCCAACCTGTTCTGCTGCGAATACATCTCCAAGTCCAGGATTTTTTCGAGGAAATGATGGCTGTGTGCTAACAGCTTCTTCCCTTGAAGTCAAACCATTTGATTTGTTTTCAGAGTATAAACAGTAAAGGTGTCCAACATGAGGCCCGTGGTCCAAAAGTGGTCCTCCAGAGGGTCCAATCCGGCCCTCAAAGTGTAAAAATTACAGAGAAGACATTAACTGCAGATTGTAAATTAGGAACACTATAAATTTAAAATAATTTCTAGACCATGACAAGTTGTTTGGATCATAAAATGCGATACTCTAGGTTATGATCCTGTGATTTTACTGGTCTGGCTCGCTAGAGATCAAATCACGCTGAATGTAGAAGCTGAACTAAAATGAGTTTAACACCTCTGATGTCCGGTGTATTTTACCATTTTTCACACTTTCACAAAGTAAAGTTCCGTATTTATTCCCTGGAAAATCTTCCTGCCACACCTGCGTTGTCCTTATGGAAAGAAATCCACATAAATCCTTTTTATGGTCGGTCTCAAGCGACAGCCAGTGTGTTGAAAAGCCGTGACCCTCAACATTACTTTCTTGTCCTTCGTCTCAGCAACACCCACTAGTTTTCCATGGATGTGTTTCGCATACAGATGTGTTTTCACTTCAGCCGGTCCTGGATTCGCTGCAGAGTCTGATTATGTTCAAACTACCTCAGTGAGGACGACGCTCAAACCGCTGGAGCTGCGATACAGAGCCTCACATATCTTTCAACAAATTTACTGAGTTCAGAGGTGTCCAACATGAGGCCCGTGGTCCAAACGTGGTCCTCCAGAGGGTCCAATCCGGCCCTCAAAGTGTAAAAATTACAGAGAAGACATTAACTGCAGATTGTAAATTAGTAAAACTATAAATTTAAAATCATTTCTAGACCATGACAAGTTGCTTTGATCTTAAAGTAAAAAGGTAGATTGCTAGTCTCATTTTAGTCTCATTTTAGTAATATTTTGTCTTATTTTGTTGTTTTTTGTCTGGCTTTGGTCGTTTGTATCATGTTCTTACATTTTTGTTTCTCATTTTTGTCATGTGTATCCTTTTTTGTCTCACTTGTGTTTTTTTGTCTTATTTCTGTCATTTTATGCTTTGGTTTATTCATTGTTTTGCATATCGTTTTTGTCATTGTGTCTGAGCTTTTTGTCTTGCTTAAGTTGTTTGTCTGTTTTTTGGTCATTTTGTAACTTTTTTTGTTAAATTTTCTGTCTCTTTTTTGTTTGGTTTTGTGTCGTTTGCTTCATTTTTTGCCGTTTTGTGTCTCGTTTTTGCAATACTTTGTCTTGTTTTTTGTCTTTTTTTATCTGACTTGTCATTTTGATCATAAAGTGAAACTGAATTTATTTATCTTCATAAATTTCAGGTTGTTCATGATGTTTTGTAAAAGGAAAAATCTTTAAATGTGAACATTATTGCACTAAAACAAAGGACCCATTAGGAGTTGTGGTTATTTATCGGTTATCATGCTGTGGTTTTACTGGTTTTACTGGTTTTACTGGTCCCTAACACTGGAGATCAAACTGGGTTGAATGCTGAACCTGAACTAAGATGAGTTTGACTCTCGTGACTTAGTTTGATCTTTAAAAACAAACCTCAGATACTGTGATTAACAATCAACTCAACCATTCTTGCCAGATTTTATACAGAGGAAACCACAAAACTATTCCATGATTTATCAGTTTTTCCTCCACGATGCTCCAGCAGCTCGTTATTGACTGTGACTGATGCAGCATTTCTCCCTGGAGGAACGACCAGGTAGCTGATTCATGCTCTGATTTGCTGTCTTGGTTACCGTCAGTGTTCCTACATGTGTCTGACTCATCCTCCATCTCCCACTCTGTGTTCCAGTCCTCCATCCAGCCAGTTAATCCTGCCTGAAATGTGTTACTCTCCTCCACCAGGAATAAGCAGGTAGCTTTATCTAATCCGTGATTTCCCAGGTGACTCCCAACACGCCGTTCCTTTTAAATGAATCCATTCGGCTATCCAGTCAAATCTCTTTCTGCACCGCTACTAATGAGCTGAGCTCTAGGAAGAGGTTGCTTCTAAATGAGTTAAAATAAAGCTCAAACACAGACGGGGCGGTTTTGTGACCTATTATCCTCGACACAGCTGTGTGTGTTGGTACGTGTGTGTGTTTTGTGTAAAATATGAAGACTGTGGTGTCAGTGAGCTACAATACACCCATTTAATCTACAACTGGAAACCTTAACAATGCTTTAAGGCCTCTACACATTGTGTAATTTTAACAATCTTATAAATCCACAGCATGGTCCCGTCCACCTGAGATCAAACTGGGCTGAATGTGGAACCTGAACTAAGAGGAATTGGACTCTCCAGTTTTAGACCATGAGGAGACATTCACTGGATTTGACAGAAAAGTGCATTAAGGTTAGAAAGTTCGACTCCATCTTTAATTCCACTTGATAAAACTGAGAAAACTCGATTATTCTGGGAAATTCCAAATTTATTTTGCCTTCCTCTGAAGATTTGAACCCTGAAAATATTCTTGGCCAACCTTCAGTTATTTCTTCTCAAAAATCGACTTTTCAACTTTGAAAGCGCACGGCTTCAATCTTAATGAGCGTCGTCGATTCACCTGAAGAGTAATGGGCTGATATTGACAAAAGGGCAAATGAAAAAGCCACTTGAAAAAGGTGAACACAAGTAATGGAGAGAGAAAATGATTCTGACAGTCAACAGCATTGATGCAGGTCGCATAATAGGAAGACCTTCAGGTTTGGTAGAACAGGACATGTCAGCCCCAGGCTCTAATGGAATCTACTGCCAGCGGGAATAACGTGTGTCAAAAGTACGGCCATTTGTGTGAAAACCTCGCTGGCACGAACAATATGGTTTTTCCTGAGCCACGGTGGAGAGAAAACAGGTGGTTTAAACGTCTCTTTGACCATTAACAGAAACAGACTCCAGTTCAAAAAATAAAAACCATCGACTGCTCCTAGAATCCCAGCAGAACACACAAACACTGGTGGAACATTTACTCAACTGACTGCAGAAGAAGCTTTGATATTTATAAGGTTTTGGCAAAACTTTTTAAGGTTGTGAAAATGAATAAATTTGCATTTGCTGGAAGTGAACAGCATTTTAAAAATCAACTCCTCCAGTGGAGAAGCTCAGAAACGCCAGAACATCGATACTCAAGTCTAAAGAAAAAAAGAATTAGAAAATAGTACTCAAGTCGAAAAGAACAGTCAGGAAAATGGAGTCTGTTTGAGAAGCAGCAGGAGGCTAGCCTAGCCGCGCTAGACAACCCACGGGAACAAATTTAATTCTCTGCCAGGGTGGGTCTAGTTACCCTCCATAAGGCTCGAGGTTGGATGCTCCTAAAACTGGCCGACGAATCACCATGAAGTGTAGAGTCAGAAGGCGGGCGTAACTAAGTGACGACAGAGGCGCGACGATTCTGACGCAAACAACCGGCACGCAATAAACAGTTATCTTTGGACTCGGCTTTGGCCACAGCCCTTAAAGATTTGAAGCTAAAATTCAACTTGAAAGATAAACAAAGGACGGCACTGAAGTGTTTCATTGAGAAGAAAGACGTATTTGGACTTATGCCGACGGGATATGGCAAATCCTTAATATACCAGTTGGCTCCGCTGGTTGGGAAGCTAATGGGACTTAGCCACAATCAGCCTAGTTGTTGCGCTGATTGGTTGTATACCTACCCAATTGCTGCAGAGGGATTTGAAAGACAACCTTTTAGCCCGCCTCCCTCCCTGTCGAGCGTTCCTAGACCCTTGTGTCTTCAGACCTGGGTCTAGCACGGCTAGGCTAGCAGGAGGCAACTAATAGATTAAAAAAATAGCATATGAATATCATAGATCACACACTAATCATAATCGGAAGCTTTAATAGGGATTTTAATTTGTGGAAAATACTGTGTGCTTTTTCTGTTGTGTTTACAGAAAAATAACTGTCCTGCATGTGGTGTCCAGTGAAAGTTCTGCAGAATAAAAATGCATTCATGCTTTCACATAGGATCTGTCATAGTTGCTTCCAAAATGAGAGAAAGTCTTATTTTACCTCCAGAAAATGTTTCCAAGGTTTGTTTACTGCTCAACTACAAGTTCATTGTTATAGCATCCTATTATCAACTATCTACTCATACAAGTGTCTACACTGTGCACATTATACTCTGTTTCTGAGACAAATCAGTAGTTTTCTATTTCAGAGATAAATTCACGGACAAAAGTCTAAAATGCTGCACTTACAATGGTTAGCTGTGATTACTGTTTTACGGTAAAAAAAAAACCCATCAGAAATATTTGAATCACTGCTTTACTGCAGTTCATAGTACATTTAGTTCTGTCTAGAACTGAGCTTCTTGCAAAGAAATGTCATCGTGACATATGTATTTTTATAATTAGACGTTGATGTGAGGTCAGGGGGACATTTGGTGGCGAATTCAAATAAATTATTCGCTGAGTGGATATTTGTGACAGAAGTAATGAGTCGCCCTTGAAGTGGGATAGATGTGAGGACAAACTGACCATGAATCTCTGAAAATAAAAAAATCCAAGCAGTTTATCCTGAATATTTGTGACAATTTGGAAGAAACGAGCAAAGAAGAAATTTCAATGGGCAGACAGACACTCCAAAACACAATGCTGCATAATGTTGGGTCGCCTGTTCATCCGGCTTTGCCTCCTTTAGTGCACCAACATACAGGTTTAGTCCATGTTTATGGGTCTAAATATCCACATTATATCACAAACACTGACAAAACATTGAGACAACTTTGTTCTGTTGCTTTCTCTGCTTTCATTTTCATGTAAAAATGTCTTTGGGGATTAACAAGTCCAAGCCATCCATTAAAACTTCCAACAGGTGGTCATAATAAGAGGCTATCGCTGCGTATTTCTGTCAATCCATCCACTCCTGTTTCATCCTTCTGTCTCTCAGCTCACTGAGTCAGGTCTCAAAGTGGCAGCATTTAGATTAGATTTCTTTCTACTTCCATCCAAATCCTCTTTGTAATCTTTTATATAATCCTTATCTTTTTTCTTTCAGTCTGACTCTCTCCAGACGCCCATTTATCTTCCCTTCCTGTACGTTTTAGTGCATTTTTGTTCATTTCTATTAGATGTTGTGTGTTTTTTCTGTTCAAACCGTTCAAGGTCAAACTTCTCAGCAAAAATATTTTTCTCTCTAATAGTAATGGAGATCAGCATGGGACTGAATGATTTAACTCTTTCAAGAAAGACACAGAATTGAGTGAATAACTTCAATAAGACACGACCTCTTCAGCAGCAGATGAATTCATCACTTGGCTGTCAGCTCTCTCTCCATCAGCAGAAAGATGGCAGCATCATTCTTGCAAAATGAGCACACGGCTGATTTACGGCGCCATTAAAATTTGCCCTTGAAGGGAAGGGTAGGTAATCTCACCAGATCACCGTCTCACACTTAAGCGAGTTCATTCTCCAACAAAAACAACATCTGCCAGAATCGTTAAAACACCATAATGCTAAGATTGAGAGGGATGAACGCTCCCAATCATCCATGTAAACACACACGCAAACAAAAAGAAGAATGTGTACTCAGGAAAACAAGTTCCTCTCAGCAACAGCTGGGGCTCAATATTGCTGCTTTAACGCTCGGCGCTATGAACTGAGGTGGATTCAGAAGGAAATCAGTGGAGAGTGAAGCGACCTGGGAATGAACTTTGCTTTTTTACTTTGAGTTCTCTGTTGGTTCTGCTTCAAAGAGCCCAGCTTCCTCTTGATAAGAAGCATTTGTTGTCATAATGCGAGGACACACACACCGTCACAGAACTGTAGCACCTAATAAACACAGATATTAAAGTCATAAGATGTCTACTCAGGGTAAAAATCCTATTTTGGTCTGATGAGGCAGTGAAGTAACCTGGAATATAACAGCTGTAGTCTAAATACTAAATACAACATAGATATCAAACATTATGCAGATGACACAGCGCTGATAGCGAACCGTGACGAAAACCTGCAAATCATAGTATCCATAATTAATACAGAGAACCGAAAATTTGGTCTGTCTGATCAAGAAACACTGAAGCAGGTTCATCATTTCAGATATCTTGGTTCATGGACGACATGAGATGTAGAGCAGTGATGAACGCAAGAACAGCCTTTATGAAAATAAAAAATATACTGACCAATAAGCAAACAGCAATTAGCAAAAACTAAACCCAAAACTAAGGATCCTCCCATTGGTTTCTGATGCACTTTGTGTTTACATGGAATTAGCAGATGTTAGCATGCTAGCTAAGAAGCAAACAAAGTTGGTGAACATGATTACCTCATCATAAATGAGGACATGTTAGCAGACCCAGTAGCATGGCCGTAGATTCCACATTCTGTTAACAGGTCATGTGAAAGGTAAAATATATTCATATTCAAAGCCCTCAGAAGGATAGGTCCCAAATAGAAACATCTGTGGAAGATGAACACCATAAAAATATCAACACATGTGCTTTAACACTGACTGACTGAATTTCATGGACTATTCTGTCGCTTGCAGAAGCCAAAGGAAGTCGTTGCCAATGAAACTCTAAAATGGAGCTCAGATTTCATCGTACATGTAAACTCACAGCCTTTACAAGATTAAACATGCCATTGTGACATCTGGCAAGGAAGTTTACAGTTCCTCTAATGATTAAACCACGCTTGGTCTTTTCATGCCTGTATTCTGTCAGTAAGACGTTCAGCTTTCAAGTTTCGGTAAATTTTTTATGTGCTCTGTTATCCAGGATTGCATTGCAGTGGTTTACCAAACACCAGAGACACAAGTAGCAATGATGAAACCAGGACAAAGACAAGGTGCAACACAAACACGGGATAGAAGTCCTGGATTTGTTGTTATTATTATTGTGTATTAATACCATTTGGTTTTTATTAGTTTCTTCTTAAAGTTTGACATCTGTCATTAATAATAAAACTTTAGTAGACTAATGCACACCAAAACAATAAGACTAAGTAAAATGGAAATACACTGCCTGGCCAAAAAAACAGTCTCCATCTGGATTGAACTATGCAAACAGGTAAGATCCTTCCATTGGACAATTACTGCAGTGATGACAACAACTTGAACTCCAGCTGATGCAGTGAGGAGCTTCTCCTTTCTAAACAACCATGCTGGAAGACATATCCTGTGGTCATGGAAAAGATGTTAATCTGTCTCAGAAGGGTCGAATTATTGGCCTGTATCAGGCAAAGAAAACAACTAAGGAGATAAACCTACTAAAATCAGGTTAAGAACCATCCAACACATCACTAAAACCTGAAGGATCGTGGAGAACCATCACCTTCAGGAAAAAACTCTTAGATGATGGTAGGAAACCAACAGCAGAACTCACGGCTGTTTAATAGTGAAAGTGAGAACATTTCCGCACAAACAATGTGAAGTGAACTCAAAGGATTGGGACTAAACAGCTGAAGCTCTAAGAAAAACACTGATCAGTGAGGATGATCAGAAAAAATGGTAGCATCTCTGTACAGAAATAAATGCTGTGACATTACAGAAGCTTGTGTTCTCAGAGCTAAAGGCGGTCCAATGAAATACTATAGTTTGAACCTTTTTTTTAGACGGGCAGTGTATAATTACCTAAGATAATGAAAGACAAATACTAGATAATATAAGACATGAGAAACAAAAATGAGTCAGAATAAGTCTAAATGCTAAAACCATAGAATCCTAAGGCACTAGGTAAAACAGTACTGGATAGGTGATGTTTTCAGCTTCTCTCTCATTCTCTGGGAGGCTGTTCCAGCAGCTTGAAGTATAATCTCTGAAAACAGCATCACCAAATGGGTTTGCTCTGCTTTGTGATAGCACTGGAGGATCTGTGGAGCCTTTCTAGTTCACAGACCAAAAGCATTCTTGAGAGAAAGTTTGATCCAAGGCCATGCAGTGCCTGATAAACCCATAAATTAATTTTAAAATAAAAACAAAAACTAGCAGGCAACCAGTCTAAGAACTTGCCTTTAGCCTTGAAATTAAAATCAGACTCAGACATCACTCCTACCTAGACGTCTTGCTTCCTGTGTTGAGTCTATTGATTTCAGGGGTCAGTTTCTCTGCCTGGGCTTCTGAAACAGTGATCAATATTTCTGTTTTACCCTGGCTGAGCTGTAAAAAACAATCCGACATCAAGCCTTTATATCTAAAATACAGTTAAGAAGAGAATTCTGAGAATATATACCCACTGAGTTGAGTAAAACCCACCTAACTGTGAAAAGAGATGCTTCCTGTGCAAATTCAAAAGTGGATAGACCACAGGTAATCTCTTTAACCAACAGGGTTGTATTCAAATGTCAAATGTTTAGATTTTCTTTCAGGGGTTGTGCACTAAAACATTCATCCTCGTGCTGCCAAAACAGTTCTGAACCATCGAGGCACTGACTCCACAAGACCTTTGGAATCAAGTCATCAGCTACAGATCCTATAAAAAATATAGAGCTTCCAACTGTTTTTCTGGCACTTGCCACAGATGCTTGATCCAACCCATGTCAGCACCTTGAACTCTTTGTCATCTTCCTCTACTCTTACAAACAGCCACTGCCATCAGGAAGTACGGTTTCTGTCGAGGCATGTACGTAGTCTGCAGCGATGTTTATGTAGGTGGTACATGTCAAAGTAACATCCACGTGAAAGCCTGGACCCAAGGTTTCCCAGGAGAACCTTGGACAAGGAAGCAGATTACCTCGATGGCCTTGCCTTCTACCTATAGTGTGTACTGCTGCCATCTGTTTCTCAGGTAAATAACACAACATGATGTAAAAAATGTGAGTCCTCAGACAAGGTCACCTTCTTCCATTGCTCCATGTTCCAGTCCTGATGCCCACAGAAGAAGCGTTGGGCAGTAGATAGGATTCAGCATGGGTATTCTGACTTGTCTATGTCTACTGTGTATTCTGACATGGGTTTATCAGAGGCAGCATTGAGGTTTTCAGGAATTTGAGCGTCTCTATTGTGGGATTAGATGCAGCGGCCAGCTTTTGCTTCCTAAACACAGCAGTGACCCTCGGGTGCCCATGACCTTGTTGCTAGTTTACCCGTCATCCTTCCTTGGACCATTTCTGGTACTGGGAGCACTGGAAACCCCCCACAAGACCTAATGTTTGGAGAAGCTTGGGCCCAGTCAAGTATTTATCACTGTTTGACCCTGTCAAAGTTGTCCCGATCCTGATGCTGTTTGTACTTTAAGAATTGACTGTTTACTTTCTGCTTAATATGGTCTGTAACAATGTGCACTACTGCTCAAAGGTCTGGTGTCACATAAAAATGTCCTTATTGTTGAAAGAAAAGCATTTTTTTTTAGTGAAGATGTCTTTAAATTGATCAGAAGTCCAGTGTAGACATTGTTAATGTGGTAAATGACTATTGTAGCTGTAAACGGCTGATTCTTAATAGAATATCTCCATAGGGGTACAGAGGAACATTTCCAGCAACCATCACTCCTGTGTTCTAATGCTACATTGTGTTAGCTAATGGTGCTGAAAGGCTCATTGATGATTAGAAAACCCTTGTGCAGTTATGTTAGCACATGGATAAAAGTGGGAGTTTTCATGGAAAACATGTAATTGTCTGGATGACCCCAAACTAGTGAACAGTTGTGTATGTAATTTCATATATTTGTAGTTTATATAGACATATTTCATGTGTATGAGCTGTGATCTGTGTAAAAGGAAATGACATAAACACACAAAATACTCCCAACAACACACCTTGATATGTTTTACCTGTAAAACCAACAATTTACAGCAAACTCACTGCAGTGTTTAGTGTCTTCTTTCTTCAGCCGCAGACAGTTAATTGAGCATTATTATGTATCTTTCTTCCTTTTTTAATGCTTTAATAACACTGTTTTCCTCCAAACCTTGTCACCCAGCTGCTGTGCTGAGAGCAGGCTTGTTTTGCATAGCCGCTAAGCGAACACATTTGGAGTGTGACATGTGCTCCCTGTTTTCAGCTAAGTGAGTTCAGGACGGTAGTAATGCGGGTCAGTCACGATTGGCTGTTTGCAGCAGGAAGCCTAATTATCATAAAGTGTTTAAATGCTGAATGTGTTTCAGAGTGAGATTTAACAAGCTGATGAGGAGACACAGACACGACCTGACCTCGGTATTACAATCCATCAGAAATAGATTAGCTCGGTGTGTGTGTGTGTGTGTGTGTGTGAATGCTTAAAAAGATGCAGTCCTGAAGAAGAGGAGGCTATTTGGCCTAGAAAGCAAAACACTGTGCCTGCTTGCTCTCGTTACACAAACCCTCTGTGTGTGCGTGTGCTGCTGCATGGATATAAGCCGGTCTATAACATCTGGCCAATGCAAATCTACATTTAAATTCTGAGCAATACTTTTGACATTTTCCTCTTGTCAGGTGTTTTCATCTTTGGTAATAAAAAGTTGAAAGTTTTGCACATTTCAAACTGCCCTTTTTTATTTTTATTTACTGTGCTTTTCCTTGGTGTTTATTTTATCTTTAGGTTTGTGCTTTCATGACAGTGACAGTGTGGGAACTGTTAGGAGCAGTAATTAGATTTCACTTTAAAACCCACGAGTGTTCCACAACCACAAGCACTGATTCTGCTTTAAAAATAATAATAATAATAATAATAAGACCTTGAACTGATTGACTCATTGGGACAAAAAGATCATTAGTGGTTGACAATATAATTAATTGTGCCTCCTGGAAAAGACAACAAAAATGGATTAATACTCAGTAGAATATTGTTACGTTTGAAGTTAATTTTTGTGTAATTATGTCCCTTTTTAAAACATTTTCTGTGTGATTGCTGGTGTCTTACACGCTGTTGGTGCTTTTCTTTTTGCAGATTTTAAAGAATACAGAATCTCCAAGACTAAATTACCCATTACAGCTTCAAGTCTTGATTGTTTCAAACGCAGCGCCAGCACATGCACAGTCTTTTAGTTTTCTATTCTGATTTATCAGCGCTGTTTGAAGACGCTACAGAACCCGGCGTTCATCTGTCGAGAGTACAGGATCAGTCTCTGCAGAAACAAAGGGCTGAAACAGTGTGAATTTTTTGTTTTATATTTCCTCAGTGAATAAACTGCGTTATGTGACAAGACTATCTTAAAATCTTTCAGAATTTATTTCCCTGCCCCATAAATACCACCCTGGAAATCCCCTGATCTTTGCTTTGACTTTTATTTAATCAACTGTCCTCTGAAAAGTTGCTTCACATCAGTTTAAACTCCTCTGAGCGCTGCATCCTGACGGTTTACTGTCCTCGCCTCGGGTCAGAGCGAGTTATCAGGAATAAGAAGATTCACTGCAGGACATGAGAGCTGGTGTTACACGCTGTCATCACGCAAATCAGCAGACAAACGCTAAAGAACGACGTAACAGAACACCCAGCAAGGCAATTCACAGTAATTCTACCAAATGTACAGCGAGACACTACTACATGGATGCATCATTTATAAGAGGAAATAAATGACATAAATGTTTATTTACAGTAGCAGCTGCTGCCTCTGGGTGTCGTGGTTTTTTCCAGCTGAATTGTTAAAGATTCCACCTATTCATTAAAAATGATACAGACATGATTGAACTTAGCAATATCGTGTTATTATTTTGGTTATATTATCTTATTAAATGTTTCATATGTTAAATAAGATCCTCTGTGTTTTAGAACTTTTTAGTGATAACTTGGCTGTGGGGGTGGGAATGGGAGTGTTTTTCTCCCGTTTTATTGCATTATTGTTTGTTCATGAGTGCTAGATAAATAAAATCTGATTGATTTATAGATTAATTGTCCAACACAGGCACTTTCAGACATAATGGTTGAAATCTTTAATGATCTAACCTCAAGATTTCTTCCACAAATCCAAATTTAACAGTAGTAAAATGCATTTAACACCTGATACTCACTTGTGGCTCTCCTGGAGACAACATTCCAGTTAATGCTGGACATTGGTTATCCAGCAGAATGTGCAGATTAAAAAGTTAGAAAATACTGCCAAGCTAGAGGACAGACCTGTACTGTACGGAGGGCATGTGTGGGTGTTACTGTCAATAAATAAATAAACAAATCCATGACATTTGTACATTCTTGTCACATTTTGCTGTGTTGAGAATTGAAATTGAACAAATCTGAGCTCTAAGCTGTCATGAGCACTGTTCTGTTTATCTAAGGGAGGCTGTATTATACATCAGGAGGCTATAAGGAGAAAATACACAGCAGAGACGGCTTCCGTGTGAAATGACAGCTCTGACGACAGGATGTCTTGTTTTGTTGAACACCTGTTGACTCCACTGCTATCGCCTGGAGACTCTTTTTTTGCATCTCTGGTGAGATGCAGGAAGAGAAACGTACAAACTAAAAAATGAGGAGGCAAATCTGATCTCAAGTGGGCCAGACCAGTAGCCTAGCCATGCTACACCCATGTTTCTGAAGGCACAAGGGTCTAGGGAAGCTCGACAGGGAGGGAGGCGGGCTAAAAGGTTGTCTATCAAATCCCTCTGCAGCAATTGGGTAGGTATACAACCAATCAACGCAACGAATAGGCTGACGTAGTTCCTAGAGCACCGGCGGATTGTGGCTAAGTCCCATTAGCTTCCCAACCAGCGGAGCCAACTGGTATATTAAGGATTTGCCATATCCCGTCGGCATAAGTCCAAATACGTCTTTCTTCTCAATGAAACACTTCAGTGCCGTCCTTTGTTTATCTTTCAAGTTGAATTTTAGCTTCAAATCTTTAAGGGCTGTGGCCAAAGCCGAGTCCAAAGATAACTGTTTATTGTGCGCCGGTTGTTTCTGTCAGAATCGTCGCGCCTCTGTCGTCACTTAGTTACGCCCGCCTTCTGACTCCACACTTCATGGTGATTGGTCCGGCCAGTTTTAGGAGAATCCAGCCTCGAGCCTTATGGAGGGTAACTAGACCCACCCTGGCAGAGAATTAAATTCGTTGCCGTGGGTTGTCTAGCGCGGCTAGGCTACCAGACCAGTAAAATCACAGAAAAATAACCTTTAAATGACCACAACTCTAAATGTTTACTTTGTTTTATTGCACAAAAAGCACAATCATGAAAATGTTCACATTTAAAGAACTATCTTTCCACAAAACATTCTGAAGAACCTGACATTTCTCAAGCAAAATAAGTGAAACTTCAACAATATAAAGCCTGAGTTTATCATTTCGACCCTCCAGATGACAGAGTTTCTACTAAAGTAATAACATTTAGTCTCAGGTATCTGGAACTGAACAATATAAGATTTTACAACCTGTCAAGACCTAGAAATTATTTTAAATTTCCATTAATTTCCACATGTGCAGTAATCCTGACACACCACACAACCTAAAGTGAGAAGAAGGTTCAGTTATCCCCCTGCCTTGTAAATGTAGAAAACTTACTAATTGGTTATTTTGGCCTGAAGGCGTGTTTGCTTCTGTCTTCTGAAATGCTTTTTTTGTTTGTTTTTAATCTCTATTAGTCATCTCTTTGTAGTTACTGTCTGTTGTTGGTGCATGTCTGACTCTGTTTCTTGTGGTTTTGGTGTGATTTTTTTTTGTAAAAGTTTGTTTTAGGTGAACTTATTTTACACCTCGTGCTCTTGGATTTTCAGTGAAGACTCTAACATGTTTGTAAAGCAATGAGATACTGTAATAGAGTATAGTAATAGTAAGCATTCTTCTTCTGACACCTTTTAGCATGAACACTTTGTGCTCGAACAGATATATTCATTAAATTCCTGCTATGTTGAACAAAACAAATCCAAACCTTTTCATGTATTTGCTTTTATAAACACACTTAGACACAAAGTTGCTTCAGCTGTGAAGGTCAGATCTGTTGATATCTGTTGACACTTTCATTCTGTTTTCTCTCATTCCTTTTAAACATCCCTGACTTGTCCAGCTTTTTCTCTGTTTCTTTATCAGTCCCTCTGCTTTGTCTGTTTTTTTCCCTCTATGTGCTTCTATCTAGATCCGCTGTCTGTACACATAGTGCCGAATTAAAGCCTGAAACTTCCTCTAACAGCACTAAATAATGTCTTAAAGAGGGTGAATGTGTAAATCCTTTGTTCTGTATTTATTATTTTTCTATTATTTTCAACAAAGCTGTTGCAGTAATGTAGACACAACATATCAAAGTGTGTAAATGATCTCTGGCTCTTGGAAAGGGAAGACTGAAGTTTTGAAATATTTCCATGGTGATAAAATCATGAGTGTACAATCTCTGTAATGTGATGGTAAAAATTCAGATTACTGTTACACCAGACGCCACAATTTACTGCAACCGGCTTAATATGATCCAAAAGGAACCAGCAGAATTAGTTTAGCCTGGTGCCCAGCGACAAACTCAAAATGTGTTTTATTCATTCGCAAAATGGCACAAAATACAGACACGACTGTACAATGTTCTAACAATAAAAACCCTGAGAGCAGAGATTTACTTTCAGCCACAATGGCTGTGTAGCATTTTACTGTTTTATTATTTGTATGTGGGTGTTAAGCTGTTTCTTTACTCCGTCTGAAGCGAAACATTTTGGCCTTCACGCAGAGGACGTAATAAAATGCTGCTCTTTGCCGACACAAATAGTTTACAATTTCACAATATCAGCTGAAACAATAGCTCCAAAACACAACTGTCTTTTTGTTGTTCTGGCTTCATTTCTTAGTTGGATTCTTTGTATTTCTCTGGAGCTGAGGGCAAGGAATTGAGGTATTTTGCTTATTTTACACGTCAAAAACTCCTCATAGACAAACCCACACAGATTTAGACATTTTAGCTTCTTTCAGCTCATTGTTTTTGTTCTGACTCACTCTAACTGTGCTCTGACAGATAGCCAAAGGCAGCAAATAGTCTTTTTTATATCATATTGGAGGATTGAGGAGCTCAAAAGCACTTATTTGACACATGAGCTGGTAGAACGGAGCCACAAGAGAAATGAAATTGCACTTACATTTGTTGTTTGGCCAGAAAAATACTCTAAATATTACATGTTTGCAGTTTGTTTTGCTGCTCCCAAGTAGCAAAACTGAAATCAGCTCTTGAAAGCTGAAGACTTAAATCTGCTGTTGTATGATCGCTAAACTCGGCCGTGCACTTTAAGTTCAAACACAGTTCTAGCAGCAGCAGTGGGAATGTGATCTTCTTCCAAAAGGCTGGACAATAACACACAAACAAAACACTGTTCTTTCTTCTGATGCCTGTGCGTTTGCAAGTAAATTAAATTCGTTTCTTGCCGTTTTGAGTCCAACCCGCGACCCCTTTCTTCCAAACGTTACCTCGGCACATCTCTCGTTTCCCAGGCTGACGTTCCGCTGATGGACTCAGCTGCAATTAATTCACAGCCAAACTAAATCTATACCGCCTTCAGGTGCCCGTTGAAAATACCAGAATTACAAATTTAAATGAGACATTTCACTCGTCTCCTGCTCGCTGGATGAAGAACATTGTTCTTCTGCATGTTGAGGTAGGGAGTGTTCTGCACAAATGAAATCAGTTCTTTAATCGAAGAAGATCCTGTCGATGCAAATGAGATGTGAGGACGATATGCTGCATTCATTGATTCATATATATATGCTGCATTATTTACCGAATATTTATCATTTCAGTCAGAGAGCTGAGATTCCAATAAACGTCCGGCTGGGTTTTTCTGTGCAAACCTTTTAACACGGGGGAGTCCAGTTCACTCTAGTTTGGGTTCCACATTCAGCCTATTTTGATGTCAAGTGGGCCAGACCAGTAACATCACAGCATAATAACTGATAAATGACTCCAAATGTTTCCTTTGTTTTAGAGCAAAAAAGTGCATTCAGTAAATATTCACATTTAGCGAATTATCTGTTTTACAAAACATTATGAACAACCTCAATTTTGAAGAAAATATTCCTCATTTCCACATCACAACTTCCAGATCGCAGAGTGTCGACAAAGGAACACAACATTTAGTCACCTGGAACTGAATGGTACTGGATTTGACTGTATGATCAAACGACAAAAAACAGACAAAAAAAAGACAAAAACTATAAACATGAGGCAAAATATTACAAAAATGAGACATAAAATGACAAAAAATGAGACAAACAACACAAAACAAAACAAAGAGACTCAAAAAATGAGACAAAAAAGTTTCAAAGCAACAAAAAAATGGACAACACAAGTGAGACAAAAATCACAAAATGACACAAACAAGAAACAAAACGACAAAAGTCAGAAGACAAAAAGACAACAACAATGTAAACAAGACAAAATGTTACAAAAATGAGACAAAAAAACGACACAAAAAACACCCAAAACAGCAAATAAAGCAAAACACAAAATGAAAAAATACGACAAAAACACAAGCGAGACAAAAAGAAAACACAAAACAAAAAAAACGTCAAACATCAAAAGTCAGACAAAAAACAATAAAAACAAGACAAAATATTACAAAAATGAGACACAAAGTCACAAAAATGAACAAATGAAACGAGAAACAAACAAAAAAACAAGACAAAAACAATGAATAAAGTGAAACACAAAAACGACAAAAGAGCAAAGAACAATCTAGTATTTTACTTTCTGATCCAAACAACTTGTCATGGTCTAGAAATGATTTTAAATTTATACTTTTACTAATTTACAATCTGCAGTTAATGTCTTCTCTGTAATTTTTACACTTTGAGGACCTGATGGACCCTCTGGAGGACCGCTTTTGGACCACGGGCCTCATGTTGGACACCCCTGCTTTATTATACACACAGTGTGACACTTATAGAGCGTCTTTGTGGGATGAATTGGTTAATAAAGTGGGAAACATTTGAAATGGGTTTCCTCCATTAAACATCTCCGCTCTTATCACCTCTCAACAGATTCGCCATTCTGTGAATCCGAGCTTGTAAAAAGGAGGAATAAAAGATTTTAACTGTGCTCCGACAAGTTCTCCCCGCTGAGCAGGACAACGTTTCACCAAAAGAGGAGTCGGTTAATAAGCTGCCTCTCACTGCTCCAGATATGACTCAGATGCAGAATACACCTGTTGTGCTTTAGATGAAAGCAGACGTACACAGAGCCACAGAAAGGATGAAAAGTCATTTTCTCACCCAGAAAAATAAAAAAAGAGGTTTACTGACGGGGACTAGCACACAAACAAAGACACCAATCAAAACCGCTGCCAGGCAAAAACCTGCTGATTGATGTGCTGTGTGGGTGGGTTGGTGGGTGCTCATCACCCCAAACGACTCCAAAGTTCAGCATTTATTGAACATTTGGAGCAGAAGCGAAGCTGGAAGTCAGGCGCCTGATTAGCACAGGGGGGGACGTGCCCTCTCTCCTCGTTTTCTGCCTCAGGAGTGGGAATTTTGTGTGTTTTTTGTATATTTTTTAAAATGCCATCCTTTTGGAAACAGTGATTTGAAGTCAAACATGGATTGGAAGTCATAAAGCTGCCACACTTCCATGTCCGCTTCCAATTCAGAGGCTTTTTTTATTCTTAGCTGTCCTTAAGGCGACCGAGTGCTTCAATTTAAGCCACGCAAATTATAGTTCAGGGAAAACAGATGAGAAATGCTTTGACATGTGCTGATAAAATACACTCAGGCAGCGTTTTGTTTAATCCATATAACCAGAATAACTTTTATATTAGCTGCATCGATGCTCCCTACTGATAGTTTTATTTTTTAAGCACCACTTAAACCGACCTCCATTCATTTGTTTTTCATCTTATCAGGGATTCGGCAAAAGCCAATTTACAGAAATGACCATTTTCTGTTTTACTTTAAAGAGAAATGTCATAAAGTGAAACTGTGCTCTGAGAATGGAAGAGAACTAAACATGATTCATGAATTTTTTATTTCCTTTTTTTTCTTGGAGGGAGAGGTCTCTAAAATATTGACAGTACAGATATTTTTGCCATGGATTTCTATTCTTTTCCACACCAAGAGCAGCCTATACAATATATATGTTTCTCTTTGCACTATCTCAGCCTCGTGAAGTGCATGAGTGATTCCTGCAGAAAGTCTGGCTTTTCTATTCCAGATCACCTGCTGCTTCCTCGTCTGATGCGTCCTCATCTGAAATTTTAGTGGCACAGTGGGGTCTGAATGATCTTATCCTCTGAGACATTATTCAGGAGTTAGTTCGTTGTCACCAAAGGACCGAGGAAGACTGAGCTTTCTTACAGACTGTGCAGAAGTCTGACATCCCACAGGATTGAGCCCATACTGTGTTGCTACGATCACATGAGCCTCGCATCAATTCTACACTTTATTTCACTCACTCACACACACTCACCCCAATCTTGACTCCTTTCTGGTGTTTCATGTGTTTTACAATGAAAAAAAGACAGGGAGAATAAATAAAAGTTACATTGTTGCTCCTGTCTCAAAAAAACGTCACAAAAGATAACTGAATGGTGCAAGTTTTAGCCTTAGATATCTTTAAAAACTGAATTCAAGAAAAGATATCAGCATTGGTCTGCAGCTTGTGCTTTTTCACTGCTTCAATAGTGGAATTTCCCACTGTGCAGGAATGCAGCGCTAGTACCTGTTGCAAACCTGTAAGTTTGAACATGTTCTCAAAGATAATAAATAAACGTACAATAATATAAGACTACAGTAGCAAAATGGCAACAAGAAAAGCACTCAGAGAGCAGTCCTCCTCCAAGGCTGCTCAGTCGTATCATTTCTGACGGTGGAAATCATGAAAAATCTGTGGCATAAATCACAACATTTAATATAGATGTACCCACAAACACAATGACTTTGAGCTGAGCACAGGCGTGTGTTCTGCATGTGTACGTTATGTATGGATACTGGATCACGTGACCTAAATATGTAGCAGGTGGCGGGAATTGATGGGACTCAGAAACACCCCCACAGTTTAATCAGCTGTTCCTTGGATCATTTCTGATGGATAAGTCCTGATAAGTCCTCAGAGGTGGATTTGTAGTAGGATCACAATCAGCTGATGTCGTGTTTACTGGTTGTCATGGTTACAGTGACGCCGTGCCACTATCTCACGATGATTCAGACATTTTTAACAAATCCATGGATCCAGACCATGAGCTGCATCACTGCCAAAGTCGATTCACGTAGTCCTTGTGTCATTTCTGACCTTCACTGAAAATTTCATCCAAATCCGCTAATTTGTTTTTGAGTAAAGTTGCAAACAGACGGACAGAGAGACAAACAAACGCTGATCATCACATAACTCTGGCGATCCCTGGCAGAGTAATAAATCCATTCAGTACAGTCTTTTGCCGTTTCTTTTAGCCCGACTCTCTTTTTTGTATCTTAAAGGGCTCATACTATGCAAGATTCAGTTATTAGGGTTTTTTATGTCTCCAGAGACGTAGAAAATACCAGATGAGACCATCTCTTTCTTTGTTTCCTTTTTCCGTCGATCAGAAAGACTCTGAATGAAATGTTTAGGTTTGCAGCCCGCTGTGATGTCACAACAGGCTACAGACACTGAAACAGTCCAGGACCAGGCTAAAACCTGGAGTATTATACTCATGGTTGAATTTACAATCTATGCAGGACTTAAAACACATTCTGGTTACATGTGAGACTTAAACCAACGTGTTCAATAAAGGACCTTTAAATCCCTCTCTGGGAACTGCTTTGTCCTTTAAGTTAATCTGTTTTGTAACCTTTATTCTTTTCCCATCATCATTCCTTCCACCACATTTCTGCTTTTACTTGCATTTTTCTCTTTCCATTAAATTTTTTCATTTCCTGTCATTTTCTTTCACTGCCCTCCACCCAACAAATGGAGTCAACAAGTAATTTAAGCTTCAAACAGTTCATTTTAATTACAGCAAACTCCATTTATAACAAGCTTTAATGACAATTCCTTTGTTTTCTACTTTATTTTTTTTTATTAGTTTTCCAGTTAAATTTAACTTTATGGCCAAACACTCAGCTCTTCTGTGAGAATGGGTTTCCTGGAATGTAATATTTGAATTGAAACTGCGGTAACAATCATTAAAAGCAAACTTTACGTCTAAGGAGAAAAGGCAGAGATTCAATAGCAAACTCCTTCAGGCTCATTCTATCAATCATTTTATCCAATCATTTCTGCTGCAAGCTTGGATTTCATGACTAACTGCCTCATAAATAATGTGAATGTAAACAGAAGTGGTTGGAATGCAGTCTATTAATCAGGGCGAGACAAGCAGCCGGGCAATATCAATAAACATAACCTGTAACTGTGAGAATCCAAAGAGATTACTGGGTTTAAAAGAGAAGAGTTAAACTCAGTCTGTCCATTTGTAAGCACCACGCTGGTGATTCTACTGTTTTGCAGCATTTTTTTCTTTTCCAACAGGAGGGAAATGATCATATTCATAAGATGGATGGAGGTGTTTAATTCCAACGCTGGTTTAATGGTGTGTGAAGCGCTTCAAAGCTCTTTGTCTTGTATGTTCAACATTGTAGGCTTTCACAGTGAGTGGCATATGAGAGCAAACCAAACTTAGTGATGGTGCTTCTTCACTGGGAATCAATAATACTGGAAGTAGAAGAAGAAATGAAGAGAATGATTTAGCAGAGATGTACATCCAGCGAGAATAGAAACACAAATAAAACAAAAGAACAGACCCTTTTGGCTTTGATTGGGCTCCATTTGTGTTGTGTTTGACCTCTCAGGGCCACCATCCAATTGGGATCCTACAAGAATGGTGAGCATTGTAACAGGTGCTTTCCAATATCCTACATACTACCACTCTTAATGGTTTCCAGAAAAAGATTCAGTCTGCTCCAGGACATGGGGTTCTCGACTTACATCAGAGTTCTGTTCCTGTGGTGTGAAGTTGGAACTGTGGTGAAAATGTAAACAAAGCCGCTACGTGCATCATGATATCGATCAGTTTGCATATTTGTACAACTACAATGACGAAAACAGTAATCAGCTCACACTGAAACACAACTCGGTCGGGAAATACCGGCGAAAATGTAAACTGCTGGTCTGACTTACGCTTGGGAGCAATAATGAAGTTAGCAAAGTAGCATAATCCAATGTGGCAGCAAAAGTTAGCAAAGCCATCTTACAGCGCTGTGTAACTGCAGTACATAAAGTATTCATCCGCTCCACTCACAGTGTGACAGCGTATTCATCCACACGGCAATTAGTTCCACTGGACCAGTTCCGACGTAACGATGAAACGCCGTAAGTCGAGGACGTCATAAACCGAGGACCTCCTGTATATTGTCACCAATTATTTGCATAGTCTAGGTGAAATGTTTGGA
Source organism: Acanthochromis polyacanthus (assembly GCF_021347895.1). Lineage (NCBI taxonomy): Eukaryota > Metazoa > Chordata > Actinopteri > Pomacentridae > Acanthochromis > Acanthochromis polyacanthus. The sequence goes on along the minus strand of NC_067130.1, from coordinate 1,490,406 downwards.
AAGAAGAGCCCAAAGTCTGCTGCTTTCACAGTATGACCTAACTAGTATCATGAAACATAACTGCAACTTGAAGGAATTCCTGAAACAACGCACAATACTGCTGGATAACATCACACATAGTCAACGAGGTGAGATGAATAAAAGGTATAAAACACCCCCATGCTATCCAAAATGCAAAACAAAATATGAATTTTTTCAGCTTTAAGCCTAAAGAGCACACAGACAGCAGCTCCTCTCATACAGCAGATGACAAAATGATGAAGTAGTACATCCCAATTATATAAAAATACTGCTAAAAACAATTCATACTTGTAGTAGTAAATCCTAAAAAAAATTCAGTTTGGAACTCAGTCAGACCTGTGATTTCCTGTCTACACTCCAGAGTATTTCCCATCCTGTCATACTTCAGAGAATGAATGGAGTGCAACATGTCAGCACCACAATCAAACCAGGACTCTGTGATCGCATCATACAGGATGTGTCCTCTGCACCAGGTCACCAGGAACACCTCAGTAGACTAAATCATGATGCCATCAGGTTTACCAGCCACCCAAGCAAGCGGACAAAAACAAGAAAAAACATCATTCAGAGAGTGTTGACAGTCCTGGAAGTTTCCAGGAGCTCCTGATGGGTCCTGAGGGAGGATATTCTGGCTGTAATTGGACCAGCTGACAAGGAACAGGAGTGAAAAAAGCCAGAGAATCGGAGAGTGTGTGAGAGTGTGTGTGTTGTATTTCTGTCTTTGTGACTGACGGATTTAAGACCTTCACAAAGAGGACATCGTTGGGCTGATTCTCTGTTTTTAGACTGTGCTCAGGTTTTGGTTAGAAGTATACGACAGAAACAGAAAATGTGAACTGTTTGCTGTCATCCTGTCACATTACTGTCTCCTCTTTTCAGTTTTCTGTTTTTTAAAGATATTTGTTTGTCATTAAAACACTTGCGACCTATTTTTTTTTTTTGGTAGATTTTGACAACCTCTTGAACAGTTTGCTCACAGAGAACTTTCTCCGCTGACGCTTCATTCTGATTTCATAATCATCATCTGAGAAATAACTGTTCCTTGAGCTGTCTTAAGGCGAAGTCACTCAAAACTGTTTGACGATCCATCATCAGAACCGTCACTGTCAGCGTCAGCGTTCAGCATTCAGGTCAGACTGTATGAATCTGGAGGTAATGCAGCATCAGGAGCGTAGAAAGCATCAGCCGGGTAGACAGTTACCATTTTGTGTTATTTATTTGCAATCTGGCTTTGTCAAAAATAAAAATATCAAGTTGGAAAAAGGGAAGTAACTGAAACAGAAATGACTCTTACTGGCAGGATGACAGTTCCTGCTCTTTATCTGAGCAGGTATCACTTCATCAAAGGAACTGATCCATTGTTCTTCCTCTTTCAAGAGACCTTAAATTTATCTGTGGTTTTTCAGAACTCATAATGTTTTTCAAAGTACCATTTAAAGTACCTTTCATAAATATCCAGTTCAACCATAACTTTATCAAACCTTAAACGAGGACAGATGATCCGATGATTTATTTTCGATGGAGGTGAAACGTCACCAGCTACGTTTACTCAAGTATCGTAGTACAGTATTGTGTTTAGGTACAAATTTCGGGTATTTTTATTTAAAAATGACAAAAAGTACTGCTACTTTTACTTGCATTTACGATTACAGCAACTGGAGGTTAAAACAAAACCAGAAATGAAACAAAAAAAGTAAAGAGCTGCATTGCACCACTATAATAATAATAATAATCATAATAAATAATAACAATAACAATAATAATAGTCATTTTTACTTTTGATACTTAGAATATATTTCCCTACTTTTGTGATTCAAAAGGCTGCTTTTTTCATTAAGAAATTACAATATAAAGATTGAGGTTATCTTATATTTAAAGACTAAATAATTACAGTTTCACAAAAAAAAAAAAAACCCGGTCCTCCACAGGGTCAATCCGGCCCATGGGATGACTTTAAAAGTGTAAAAATTACACAGATGACATTAACAGCAAATTATAAACGTGTAAAATTATAAATTTTAAATAATTTCTAGACCATGACAAGTTGTTTGGATCATAAAGTAAATAACAGATTTGTCATTGTTCTTTTGTCAGTTTGTGTCTCATGTTTGTAATGTCATGTTTTTGTTGTTTTTTGTTTGACTTTTTGTCATTTGTCTCATATTGTTGTCATTTATTTATTGTTTTGTGTTTCCTTTTTGACTCACTTGTTTTTCGTCATTGTGCAATTTTTTTTTTGTTTTGTGTCGTTTGTCTCATTTTTAAAAATTATTTGCCATTTTCTGTCCCGTTGTTGCTATTTTTGTGTCTCGTTTTTGTAATCTTTTGTCTTGTTTTTGTTGTTTTGACCATAAAGTGACACCCTGTTCTGAACTGTCATCGGTTCTCTGGAACTTAAAGGTGGAAATGCTCTGCAGTGTGTTGGTAGCTTATTATTCTTATTATGTGTCTTTTAGCACATAATGTTTAAATGATAACTAGGGTAGAAATTCCACCCAGCCTCCATGGTCAGACTATCAAACAACTCTGCATGAGAAGCTGTTTTTATTGCATATTGAATGAGAGCTGAGCCTCTTTCATTCCACCAGTATCTGTTGGTTCAGGGTGCTTGCATATTTTTCTTCAATACTACTTTATTATGATGAGTTTCCCACCTTGATTCCATCTTGTTTGAGTCTGGTTATTGGTTTTATGCCATTCCTCTGCCTGCAGCATCAGTCCGGTGGTCTTATCCGTTACCGTGGTGTTTTTCCTCATATTTCTGTCTGTATTTTCATTCCTCCAGCGTTTGTGTTTCTGTCAGACACTCCTGCAGTCTCGTGGACATCTACGTTTTCCTCCGCTATCGCCAGCTTACTTGTCTGTAGGGTTTGAAACAACTTTTCAAAAGTGGAATTCAAAAACTCTCAAGTTATTTGATGGCAAGTTCTGAAATTTTCCAGGACCCTAGAGCCCTCCAGAGAGCTCACTGTACAGTGGTGTTTTTCTCAAACTTTATATACGATAAGTCTTTAACTTTGCTCTCTTTAAGTGAAATCGAAACGTTATCATGAAGAGAATACTGAGGGTTTAAAGTTAAAAGGACAAAATGAGAGCAGCATGATGAATAGCATCGCAGCAGAGAATGTAAAGTGTGAGGAATTCTTCAGCTCACCTGAACTAGAACTGTCCGGTTTAACGGTGGGGAGGAACCAGTTCATTACACTGTGTGGGGTCGGAGTCAGAGTATGCAAATTTAAAATACTTCAACACATGACTGCTCCACTTCTCAGCGTATGATGCAGAATTCAATGAACCACATTTACCGCAAACTCCCAAGACACGATGCAAACCAAAAAGCCCTGCAGCACCCGAGGGTGGCTTTTACTTTAGCGTGAGGAAACACACATTAAGTCGTGACGGTGATGAGTCGCTGTGCCCTCTAGTCTGCTGCCGCCATCCATTTAGCTGCTCTGGAGACACGGAGAAGTCGGAACAGATTGCTCATTTACTTCCCTGTTGTTAGGGTGAAAGAGAGAAATGTTTAAAATAGGACCTTTGAGCTCGTGTGAGTGTTGAATGTAAATCAGGGAAAACCCGCTGTGTGCATTCTGTCTGTGATGCTCTGGGTCCAGACTAAACGCTGAGAGATCAGCTGAATGCCAACACATACTAGGAGAATTTATTTCCACTGTTAGTAAGTGTAAAAGGTGGAATTCATTACTATTATTGTTGCTGAATTCCTTTAGGTTGGTCAATGGTTACCAGCAGCCCTCCTGGGGGGTAAGATCGTATTAGAGCAGGGGTGTCCAACATGAGGGCCCGTTGGTCCAAAAGAGGTCTGCGGCAGAGTGGTCCAATCCGCCCTCACAGTGTAAAACTACAGAAGATTGGCCATTAAGCTGCAGATTATTACGGATTGTCCGGAAAAAAAGTGCTTTTTAAATAAGGGTTTAAACCATGGACGAGTTAGTTTAGATCAACCAAAAAAACCAGATTGTTCTTTTTGTGTTCTGTGTCCTCACTTTTGAAAATATTTTTGTCTTATTTTTGTTGTTTTTTGTCTGAATATTGTGGGCTTTGAAAAATGCAAGATGCTATCCATCCTCACTTCCAGGATATCTTGTGACTAATGTATTGTTAGCCTTTTTGGTAGTACACTCTATGGATCTGGAAGTTGGTAGATGTGGAAATGATAAACTGAGTGGGAGCCTAGCCATGCTAAGCGACCTACCACGGCCATACGCAATTTTATTCTCTGCCAGGGTGGGTCCCAGTTACTCCTCCATATAGGCTCCGAGCGGCGGATTCTCCTAAACTGGGCCGGACCAATCATCCCATCAGTGTGAAGTCAGAAAGGCGGGCGTCAACTAAAGTGACAACAGAGGCGTGACGATTCTGACAGAAACAACCGGAAACAACTAGCCTAGCCGCGCTAGACAACCCATGGCAACGAATTTAATTCTCTGTCAGGGTCGACAACAAAAACGACAACAGTCGTTGAGCTCCATTAGCACCGACTCTGAATAATCTTTCTGTTAACATGTCTGTAATATACTTGAGCTTCACCCATTGACTGTATAAATAAGGCTTCACTGAACTACCGCATCCTCTGATTTCCGGCGCTCTAGGAGCCTATTTGTTGCGCTGATTGGTGGTATACCTACCCAATTGCTGCAGAATGATTTGATAGACAACCTTTTAGCCCGCCTCCCTCCCTGTCGAGCGTGCCTAGACCCTTGTGTCTTAAGAGCTGGGTCTAGCGCAGCCAGGCTAAAACTGAGGCTGAATGTTGATGAAATTTCACTTTTTTTCATAATGTGTAAAAAGACCATTCTTTAAATGTGAACTTTTCTGTTCTAAAACAAAGGAAAAATGTAGAGTCGTGGTTATTTACAGGTTATCATGCTGTGGTTTTACTGGTCCGGTCCTCTGGAGCTCAAACTGGGTTGAAAGTGGAACCTGAACTAAGATGAGTTTGGCTCCCCTGTATTACAGAGTATGGTAGGAATAATATCTAAAGACATCATCATGTATGCCTCCCAGTCATCAGATACCCAGCTGGAGTATTGAGGTGGAAACAGGACAAGACAGACGCCATGAGAAGACGTGAAAACTCCATAGTCCAGCACCCTGGACTCTGCTGGTACTAAAAGAAAGAGGGCAAGGATCACTGGATGCCAGAGCCACGTTCCAGGATGAAACAAGGAACATCCATGAATAAGTCAGGAAGATGCCCTCCCAGGATGACCTGCTAAGAGAACGCCCGAGGCACCGGAACACAGAGGAAATATCATGCAGGGCCATGCCCCTCCATGACACGTCTCACCAGCAGATGGAGGAGGTGGCCGACATCAAGGAATCATTCCAGTGGCACGAAAACGCCAGCCTGGAGGAAAGCACAGAGGCTCTGATCCTGGCAGCAGAGGAACAAACCATAGAGGTAGAGATCCACCACAGCAGACAGGAGAAGGTACAGACTCCACAAAGATACCCCTGAGACTATCCACCACATAATAACACGGTTTAAGATGCAAGGTGAGACAGCATAGCCAAACGGTCTGGAAAGTACTCAGGAACATCCGAGTGGAGTGAAGGCGGGAGGTCTACAGGTTCCAATGGGAGACTACATGGCTGAAAACAACAGATTAAGAGCCTGTAGGTCTTCAAGTTCCAGAAGTTATAGACAGCAGACACAGACGAGGGCAGCTGAGATAGATGTGGCAATCACAGGAGATACTAAGATCAATAAGAAGGTGGTTAAAGAAGAACTAGAACAGATGTGAAGGTGAAATTCAAACTCAGCCCTGTAGCAATGGAAGCATTGGGAACAGTCTGGACACTCCTTCTCATTCAATGGTTCTAGTTTAATTGTTTTATATATCATAGATTATACTGAAGACATCAAAGCTATAAAAGAAAACACAGGGAATTATGTTGTAGATAAAAGCGAGTTCATCTTCAGTATTAATTTAGAATGTAGAAAATAATGCAAATAAATAAAAAACATTGAAAGAACATGTCCATCCATCCATCCATCATCATCCATCCATCATCCATCATCCCATCCATCCATCATCATCCATCATCCCATCATCCCATCCATCACCCATCCATCCATCATCATCCATCATCCTCATCCATCATCATCATCATCCATCCATCATCCATCCATCCATCCATCCTCCATCCATCATCCATCCATCACCATCCATCCATCTATCATCCATCCATCATCCATCCATCCATCCATCCATCCTCCATCCATCCATCCATCCATCATCCATCCATCCATCATCTCCATCCATCCATCTATCATCCATCCATCATCCATCCATCATCCATCACCCCATCCATCCATCTATCATCCATCCATCATCCATCCATCTATCATCCATCCATCAATCACCCATCCATCCATCTTCCATCCATCCATCCATCCATCCATCCATCATCCATCCATCTATCATCCATCCATCAATCACCCATCCATCCATCTTCATCCATCCATCCATCCATCCATCATCCATCCATCACCAACATAAGCTTATTTCTAAATTAAATCATGGGTCTTTCTCTTTCTCATCAAAGTGAAAGCAGATTTCTACACAGTACTCTCAGTTTATTCAAAATTTAAAATGTAAATTAAGTGATTGTGGAAACACGAACATTAAAGTATCAACATTAACACGATGATGCTGCCACCTCCATGCTTCAGGGCGGGGCGTCTGTGATGATGTGCAGTAAGTCTGATCAGACCAGACAAACTTTATTCCCATTGACTTCTGAGTCTGTAAAAATCTATTTTAATTTTGACATGAAAGAGACAATTTTCTTGTCGAAAAAAGGCAAATTAAATTCACCATGATTCAGAGTTGAAACACAAGAAATAACGACAGCTGTCAAGAAGGGTATGAACCACCCAGACCACTCAGGTCATCTGAATCAGATCTTCTAGTAGTTCCTAGAGTAAAAACCAAACATGGAGAAGCTGCATTCAGCTTCTATGCCCCATATATATGGAACAAACTCCCAGAAAACTGTAGATCAGCTGAAACTCTCAGCACATTTAAATCCATTATTAAGACGTACCTGTTCTGCTTTTGATTAAAGTATTTTAAATTATTTTAAACCTTATTTTATGACAGTTACTTTTAACAGTTATTTTAACTCTTATTTTATGACAGTTATTTTAAACAGCCCTTGTTTTCTGACTCTTGTTTTTGATCTTTTTACTGTTCTTTTTTTAAAATGATTTCATAAATGTTTTCTTTTGTTTTTCTTTTAATAATCGTCATCCTCTGTTCTTAATGTCTTTGTAAAGCACTTTGAATCGCCTCGTTGTTGAAATGAGCTATATAAATAAATTTGCCTTGCCTTGCCTTGAATGCTTTTCACAAGTGCTGTAAGATCACCATTTTGCTTCGAACAGATGTTCACATTCAGATTATTCAAGCTTATGACATACTAAATGTTAAATGTGACACTGCCGTGATGTTTTTTACTATTTGACGCCACATCTCTTGATAAAAATGGTTGTATGTGTCTCATAATAAAGAAGAATAAAGCTGAGATGGTTCTCCTTGATGCTAACATGAAGAATTAACAGATCATGGCACCGCTGACAGCCAGGAAACGTAAGCAGGAAGTGTTTGAGTGAATGTACGTCAGTGTCTGCTCACTAATGAGACGTTTGCCAACATGCCTAATGTGCTCAGCGTTGTGTTCAGCTCCGTCTCTTTACTGCTAACTGCTGCACACACAGACACACACACGACACAGTTGGTTTTCCTCAACTTCATGCCGGATGAAGACGGATACCGCAGCATTATGCTAATGAGCATCACCGCTGTCCAATCACACGCTCCACAGACTGAAAGGGCAGACAGCAACAGACAGACCACAGCTAAGAGGGACAGAAAGTGGAAGCAGATAGAAGCAGGGAGAACAAATGCAAAGGGGTTTATTATTTATTTTTTATTACAGAAATACTTTCTATAGCAGGGGTGTCCAACATGAGGCCCGTGGTCCAAAAGTGGTCCTCCAGAGGGTCCAGTCCGGCCCTCAAAGTGTAAAAATTACAGAGAAGACATTAACTGCAGATTGTAAATTAGTAAAACATATAAAATTAAAATCATTTCTAGACCATGACAAGTTGTTTGGATCAGAAAGTAAAATACCAAATTGTTCTTGTGCTTCTGTGTCTCGTTTGTCATATTTTGTCTTGCTTTTGTTGTTTTTGTCTTGTATTTGTCTGATTTTTGTTTCTCTTTTTGAGTCGTTTTGTGTTTTTTTTGTCTCGCTTCTGGTTGTTTGTTCATTTTTTTTGTCATTCCTGTTTCTCACTTTTGTCATTTTCTTGTCATGTTTGTATTATTCACATCATTTTTTTGTCTAGTTTTGTCTCTTTGTAACTTCTTGGTCTAATTTTTTAACCTTTGTTATTATTCGTGTCGGTTGTCTCATCTTTGTCGTTTTGTGTCTCACTTTTGTTAATATTTTGAATGGTTTTTTTCTTCTTTCTTGTCTGAGTTTTGTTGTTTTGAAAGTAAAATCCTGCATCATTCAGTTCCAGATAGATGTGAACTAAACTTTGTGTTCTTTGTAGACACTCTGTGATCTGGAAGTTGTAATGTAGAAATGATAAAATGAATGAATGAAACTGCACTTCATTTTCTTTCATAAAGTTTTGTAAAAAGATTAAATGTGAACCTTTTTGCACTAAAACAAAGGAGCCATTAGGAGTTGTGGTTATTATAGGTTATCATGCTGTGGTTTTACTGGTTTTACTGGTCTGGTCCACTGGAGATCAGACTGGACTGAATGTGGAACCTGAACTAGATGAGTTTGACTCTCCTGATCTAAAAGTTTCTTTAGTGAAGAATTCTCTGTAAGTCATTAAAAGTGTCAGTTTTTCCCCTACAAGCTGCATGCTAACGAGCTATTTTCACTTTTTGGAGACAGCATGACTTATCAGTTACATAAAGCAGCGCCTTTGATACGAATAACTGATGCCAAGTCTGCTAAAGAGAGAGAAAAAGTATAAAGAAAAGCAGAGGCAGAAGGAAAAATCAGTATCAGGTAAGCTGCAAAGAGCTGTGAAGCTTTGTCATTTCTACAGAAGCATCATTCAGGAACAACAGGACCTCACAGCGAGTTCAGTCTGACACCAGAGAAAATAACAAATCACTTCAGAAAGAGAGGAGAGGAAAGGTCGGGTTCTGGTGAAACTGCCAGGAAGCCGAGGGAAGCTGCTTGAACTGAACTCTCAGGAATCCCGACTTTCTTTTAGTGTCTAACGACGTGCTAAAGTTCATCCATCATGTGACAGGTTTAAATTTATAGGCTAATAATCTGAGATGTAAAGAGGCGTCATGTAGCTTCCTCCCTCCTCAGGCAGACTTTTGTTCCTGACAAGCAAACAGCCTCCTATCTGAGTAATGGCGACCATCTGCATGTTGACTGATGCTCTTCTGATGCAGAAGGAAGACGCTTAGGACGCTCGGATGTGCAACGGATGTAAATTTGACACCAGTGACAGCAGTTTGTTTCCCCTTAGGATGAACTGGAATTGCTTTGCTGTTTAAGGTGAAAACTTTGATGCTAAAATTGATAGCATGTTAGTGTGCTCCACACAAATGGTAAACATTATATTCATTATTTCAGCTAAAGGTAGGACCGAATAATGTCATTATTTTGGTAGAACCACCACTCAATACATACAGAAAAATTCGATCAGAACGTGAATGAAGTCAAGCTTATTTCTATTGTGTCTGTTTAGCTTTACTTCATCATTTATGTGGTTCTTTAGATTTAAATCAAACTCTCCACTGCTGATGTTTTATTGGTGGGTCATCACACAGCAGGTTGTTCTTTTTTAAACTCATATAATCTTTGTAGGGCTGGGACTTCAACACAAGAATTACATTTAGTTACAGAAAAAACAACGGTAAAAAAAAATAAAACCCATTTCATCGCATCTTTCTCTAACAGTCCAGCCCAGTAGGGGGCGGTAATGAACCTAAAGTCCGTTTTCCAGCTGTGAAGAAGATCTACAGGACGCATTCAGTGAATCAGCGCAGAAACATCTGACCAACATGACGGTTTGGTTGCAAACTTTCTCTTTTATTGCGAAAACTGTTCAGCAAAATGTATTTCTGGAAGCATTAGAGGTGAGAAATAATCTGCTGAATCTGTCCTGGTTTTAGTTCAACGACTTTAGAAGTTTAACGAAAGTTTCACGCAGCGCCGGACCTCCACTCCTCGTTACTCATTAGCATAAATGAAACTATTTTATGCAGATGAACTCCGGGGTGACGCACCATACGTTAGCTACAACAACCAGTGTAGCCATCCCATAATAGGCCAGTTTTCAAGTCATTGAAAGTGCTTGAGTTTACGAAGGTCTTAAAATGTTGAGTATAATCGCTACGATATCACGTTGAGTTTGCAGTAATCTGTGAATGTAGCAAACAAATGAAAAATGCAGATAAATAGAAATTAAACAAACATTTTGGTTGTTTAAGTTCACCTATATGAATCCATTCAGTCTCAATCAACTGAAAAACTCTGGCTATTGCATCTAATATTGCTATTTGACAAAAGTGTGATTAATCACGATTAACTAATTCCAAAGCCACCACTAAATGTTTCATTTATTTTCTCTGTCTCGTAAAGAATCCAGGCTCAGAATGTGTCAGATGGTCATCCAGCCTGTTCATCTGTTCTGTTAATTTAACTGTAAAAATCAGCACCAAGCTGAGAAAAGGAATGGAAACTCACCACACTGCAAAAACAAATGCTCTGCTAAAAATGGGATTTCTCAATCGTTCCATCAGAAACTGTAGGTTTTTTTTTTCATGCATATGAAGTTTCAACACGCTGATTTGACTTTTTCAAAGTCACACGAACAAACACGGGACTGTTCTCTATCAACTACTGGCCGAGACAAAAAAGAAACAGCAGATGCAAAGAGAGGGAGGGAAGGTGAAGAGAAACCCGTTGAAGGAGAGGCTGTGGGCACCGGGACAATGAAACATTTTTGAATTCCGTTTTGTCTCCAGCTCTCTCCCTGACCGATGATGGATGCTGCTCTGTGGAGACTAAAAGGAACAGAAGGAGACGCAGGACATTTTTCACTTGTTTCACTTCTTCTCACTTTGTCTTCTTTTCCCCACCCTGAAACTTCCTGGTATGAATAAAACAGAAAACAGCTTAAATTTGCCCAATCCATCAAAGCAGCACATCGAACTTCAGCGCAGTTTCACCAAAGACAACTTTTAGCTCAGAGGTTTTGTGCTCATTCAGACAATCAGCTCCTCTGATCATACTCATCATAAAGCCTTCTTCACATTCTCCATTTAAGAAATATCTTAAATGGACTAAGGAGTCTTGTTTATTTCAAACTGTTGCAGAAACTCCTATTATGCTAATTCAAGCAATTTCATAACTAATACAAGTCATACATGCATGGGTTCACAATCTGTCATAAAGACAAATACTCTCCTTCCTCCTTTTCACAGCAAATGGAATGACTAACATTAAACCATATTAGAGCAGATTCTGGGAGAAAAATTCATCCTTCAAGATGCTAATTCCCATCAGAGCCTGCTGTGCTGCTGATGGAGACGCTTCTGTGTGTCAGATAAAGTCAGAAATACAGGGAGGACTCATTTTGATCATTTTGGGTTTTTAGAGTGATATCAAGAGAAGACTACAGTTTGGAACTCCTCAGAGGGAAGCTGACCTTATAATTCTTCTATTAACTATAGTATTGTGGATTTGTCTTTTTGCTGGACTTCTGTGGGTCCAGAAGAGGCTGAAACATCTAAGATTATCACAGTATTTTTGCACTGATGGATCCGAGCAGGAATTATAAACCTGCAGTGATATCCTGACAGTAAACACTAAAAGAAAAAAGAATAACAGGAGAAATTATTCTAATGGCAGGTACAGAAACTGTTCCGATCCTGAAACGCAGGACAGTCGACATAGATATAGAGTAGATCTATTTTGTCGTGTTTAAAGTGCTTTAAGCAGGTAGTTGAACAGATTTACAGTCAAATAAAAGTCACTAATTCTTCATGACAAACTGCTTACACCTGGGATTTCTAAATGTGTTGCTGCTCCAAGCTAACACAAATGAAATATTTTCTGTTTGGAATCATACCAGCTATTTTTATGTTATATTTCAAAGCTTAAATGCCATATGGAAAGGGAGAAAAGAATCCTTTAACTTTTTTTTTAGCTTTTTTAATGAAATCACAGAGGAAGAGGGGACAGAATGTGGGATATTTAAAAAAAAAAAGAACAACAACAACAAAAGATTTCTTTTATAAAACTGTCCAAATGAATACAAAACATTTTTGGTTTCCTGGCAAATGAATTAAAGCTGTAATAATCGTCTCTGATGTGAGCAAATTGCATCACACACATAAATTCAGAGCGCTGTTTTCCTGCCAGCTTTAAATGTTTTGACGGGAAAGCTGTTAAGTCTCCATCATATAGGAGGAACTAGAATCTGCTGTGTGTTTCAGTCGCTCACTGAGCCGTCAGTTTTTTGCTGCTTGTTGTAAATATTTCAACCACAGTCTAATAATGAGCATCATTCTGAAGCATAATAACATCTTTCAACTAATTATTTATGAGCCCTTCCTAATCAGCTCTATTGAATATAGCCATGAGTTTCCAATTTTCTGCAGGCGTCCTGACTTCAGGATATAAACCACATCCTCCTCACAGCGACCGTCTATTACATCATGAACATACATGTCCACAGAATAAGAAAAAAAAATACAGAAAAAGTTCTCTGTTTCTAACACAAATAGATTCACAAACACACAATGATTAAAGCTCTGGAGCAACAAAGAAAACAAAAGCAGAAGAAGAGTGGTGAACCAGTCATTTGTATTCTTGAACTGCCTTTTCTGCGTCTTTAATCCAGCTCAGCACAAAAACAACAAAAAAACCTACACTCTAATGAAGTCATTCTCATCTAAAATTAAACAACAAAACAAGCAGAAGCCTGGAACAAAAAGCTGGAGGAAGACATACGTTTCCTCTCCACATCTGGAGGTCAGTCACTTTTAAATGTGTGTCTTTGGTTCTAGATTAGTTTGCAGAAGTTCTCGTGAGATGAAAGTCGGTTTGTTCTGGGAGAGACCCGAAAGCATTCCAGCACATGTGAGATAAGTCGCTTTGTGTTTGTTTGGCTAAATGTCGTTCCAGAGACAGAGAGAGCACGTAAAGATTAAAAAAAATGATTTCTTTCTGGGTTTAGCAGATGTCAAACTTTACAGCAGCCTCTTAACCAGCTGACATTTAGCTTCGTCAGGAGCTATAAAGACGATACTGCTGAATATAGATCAGCTTCAGAAACATACTTAAATGAAATTGGATTACAGAGGCTTGCCTGTCATATAAAATTTTATTGGTCTATTCTAATCACAAATTTCCATCCTGCATGACTTCATGCTGCAGCTGAATCATGTTTGGGCTAAAAATACAAAGAAAAAGCTGCACAGCCTAGAATGAAATCATCCCCTGGTGGAACAAGTTAGATTTTAAAGCATCTTCATCAGACTGAGGTAGATTCTTAAACCCTACTCGTACAGTATCAGTGTTACCTCTGGACCAGTGGTGATCTGAAATAACTGTGGAGGATGTCTTTGATCTTAATGTTTGTCGGGTGGCTGTGGATCAGGTGGTAGAGCGGGTCGTCCAATGATCGAAGGGTCGGTGGTTCGATTCCCGCTCTGACCTAGTCATGCCGAAGTTTCCTTGGGCAAGATTCTGAACCCCGAATTGCCTACCAGTGACTGTTCCACTGGTGTATGAATGTATACTGACTGATGTTGCAGGTTGATTAGCAACCTGCACATTAGTGTGTGAATGTGTGTGTGTCTGGGTGAATGGGAGCAATTGTTGTAAAAGCGCTTTGAGTACTCTGATGAGTAGAAAAGCGCTATATAAGAGCAAGTCCATTTAATCCTGTGTCAATGCTGTAATTTGAAAAGTAAAAATTCCACTAAATTTCCTACCATGTTGCACCAAACACTGTGATAATACTAGCCCCGTGTGAATCTGCATCTCAGTAATTGGAGGGGATTTTAGTTGTTGTTTATATTGTTTTCTGCCTCTTTCCTGGATGAATTCTGTGATGTCATCGTTTCTGTGAATGCTCACAGAAACGGTAAAATCAGATCAACCAGAAGAAGGAAACCTTGGAGGGTGAGATGGATGGCATGTTTTTCCAGGCCTACCTTTGAACGGGCTGAATCCAAACACCCTGACGGCCCGTTACCCCGACAACGCTCCCCGCTGTTCTCAAGTTACGTACTTACTGTTGCCAGGACGACTACGTACCACGTTTTTGTGGCCAAACCTAACGAGAACCTAACAATAGCGCTGTTACAACATGGGTTTTTAATGTTTTAATGTTTATTTGTGGGACCCGTGTCTGGGTTTTCTGCGTGCACATGGACGTGACAACAACAAATGTCACGACGTGCACAGATCTGACATCATATCCGGCTGTAATGTCAGTAAATTCCAGTAAAATACAGACTTTGCTTATGCTGTGTAAATGCACTGCAAGAAACTCAGACATCCCAGGATAATTCACAAACTACCAGAGACCCTCAGGTCATTTTAATCCCCTTTACAGAATCGTGCTTTACAGAGGAAGGGTCATTTAGAGGACAGCTGCTGCACCGTTTGTGTTTCCTGAGCTGCATTTTACTGCATCGTGTTTTGTTGTGTTGCATTCAGAGTCAGTGCATTATCTGGAACATTCAGCGCTGCATCCAGACAGAACACCAGAGGAACTGCTTCACCGGCTCTCTGCTGCAGAGACAGACTGTAGCTCTGATTGGAAGTGCAGCTTCGGGATGACACAGCTGTCACCGTGGATGTAGCCACGGCTGTGATTCGGTTGTTAGGATTCTGGCTGTGACACATTCATTTTTAATGGGGGAACACTAACTCCTGGCTTTGTGTTGGTTTTTCTGCCGTACACTGAAGTTCCTGTAAACCTGCTGCGGTGTGTTGGTGACACATCTGTCAGAAAAGCTCCACAGGTTCACACAGTAACAGCTGAATGTATGTGCAGCAGCAGACAAACCAACGATGGCCGATCCAGCCACAGCGAGACACTGCCTGAGATTAGCCTCTAGAGATGAGTGATGAACCAAATGCATCCCATAAAACATCACGTTGTCTCTGCTTTCTGTAGCGTCTGCACCATTTCTCTTAACTGGCAGTGGACAAACACACCAACTGTTGATGTAAAACTTATTGAGTTTCAGTGCAAAAGTACCTCACACAAATCCTCACTACAACCGTTTAGGGCAGGGGTGTCAAACATGCGGCCCGCAGACCAAAACCGGCCCACCAGAGGGTCCAGTCCGGCCCTGAGAGTAAAATTCCAGAGAAGCCATGAACCGCCATGACATGTTGTTTTGATCAGAAAGTAAAATACTATATTCCTCATTGTTCTTTTGTCATTTTGTATCTCATTTCTGTCATATTTTGTCTTGTTTTTGGTTGTTTTTTTGTCTGACTTTTATCGTTTTTCTCACGTTTTTGTCATTTTGTTTCTCGTTTTTGTTGATTTGTGTTTCTTATTGTCTCACTTGTGTTTTTTTGTCTAATTTTTGTCATTTTGTTTTGCTTTATTCATTGTTTTGTGTTTAGTTTGTGTCATTTTGTTCCATGCTTTTGTCATTTTTTTGTCTTGTTTGTCCATTTTTTTGTCGCTTTGTAAATTTTTTGTCTAATTTTTGTTTTGTTTCGTGTCGTTTGTCTCATTTTTTGTCTGTCTGTTTCTCGCTTTTGTCGTTTTGTCTCATTTTTGTAATCTTTTGTTTTTGTTTTTTGTCTTTTCAAAGTAAAACATTTTTTTCAGTTCCAGGTGACTAAATATTGTGTTCTTTTGTGGACACTCTGTGATCTGGAAGTTGTAATGTGGAAATGATAAACTGAGGCTGACCGTTGCTGAAACTGAACTTAATTTTCTTGGAGAATTTTCAGGTTGTTCACGATGTTTTGTAGAAAGATAATTCCTTAAATATTGAATATTTTCAGAATGTACCGTTTTGTTTTTGCACAAAAGCAAAGGAAACATTAGGAGTTGTGTTTTTATTGAATTCTCTCCACATGTGAGTCGGTGTTCCAACGTAAAATCTAAACTGCTCCGGAGAACATCTGATTCTCCATAATTTTCTTCTTTTAGCTCCACAAACTGCACTTTCTCATTTTCAATCATGCTTCAGAGAAAACATTTGAAGGCTCCAAAACGGACTTCATGATGTATGCCGCAGATCAGAGAAAGCTTTTATGGAAAACAGTGCACATAATGACAGATATTAAAACTACTGCGTTTACACATTATAGTGTTTTAATGGCGCTAAAAGCAGGCAGAGCGTCGGGTAAATACTGACTGACTGAGTGTTCAGGCCTCTAAATGGGACTCTGCGGGGCTTATTTACTAAGCTGAATGTTAGGAAGTTTAGAGGAGAGTTTGCAAACACAGATAAACAATCCCAGATGCAGTTAAGTGAATTTAAATGCGCTGCTGCCCGACGCTGGGCCGTTTCAAACACATCAGCAGAGCACAACGAAAGCTCCACTTCTCTGCTTTAGATGATGATGAGGAGACAATAAAACAGCTTAGACACGCATCGCAGAGTCTTCCTTTGACGCATAAATTAATAATAGTCAGAAATGATGATAATGAGATCATGTGGATGGGAAAATGCTGGAACAGGAAACCGTCACCCAGCATCACTTTAGCAGAGAACAGAGTGGAACAGAGTAAAAACAGAAGAAGAACTACAATCTGTGTGCTCTTATTTTATGCTCACAAAATGATTGAAAGTCTGCGGGGTGATAGGTTTCCAAAGATAAATAACTTTCTCTGTATTTTGTGTGCGTCCTGTTAGCAGCTCGTCTCCAGCATGGAATCACATTTAATGTAAGAGTATTAAGAAGAGAAACATCTGTAACAATGCAAAGGTCATTCAGGGATTTCTTATACAGTAATGTGATGATTGTTTCAGAGCATAAATTACCAGCTAGTCAATGTATTAATTAATGTAAGACTGAGGTGTGAATGTTGGCTGGGTTGTATGCAGGGGAAGCATGTTTTTTTTAAATGTACAGGAGACACATGGAGGTTCTTGGGGTGGATGGAGCACAGCACAAAGCACAGGTTATCACACCAGAGACTTCACTGTACACCCAGCCACACTGAGCTGACAGACGTCACTGTTTCATATTCAGAGATTCTTTAGATGCCTTTACTCAGATCCTTAAAATGCAGACAAACAGGCCGAGAAGCAGCTTTTTCCTATAATCCATCAGACTTCTAACACACAGGGTCACTTTTAATGTTTCAAATACTCTTTACATGCAATCGTTTTTACTGGGTTCTATATGATTTCATTTCCCTCCCACACCGTTTGCTCTATTTGCTGTCTCCTTTGCATGTGTTCTAATTCATCATATAATCTTGTTTTATACGTACATTTCATTTTATTATCATTGTTGTTATTTTATTTATTTAGCTTGTTTTCAACACACACCGTCCAGTGGCAGCTATTTGTATTTTAGTCATGCCTTCATGTATGATGACAATAAAGCTATTCTGTTCTATTCTATTGTAATATATTCTATTCTGTTCTATTCTATTCTATTCTATTCTATTCTATTCTATTCTAATATATTCTGTTCTATTCTATTCTATACTATTCTGTTCTATTCTATTCTATTCTATACTACTCTATGTGGGGATTGTGGGTGTACAAAGCACAGGATGCAACTCAAGACACTGAAGTCCTGCTTTCTTCTTCCTGTCTGTTTTTCTTGGTTTCTGCTGCACCAACAACAAAATGTGAACATGTAATTAAAGTAACTTTATAATCGTTTCAAAGCACAGATTACTTACTACTCAGTCCTGTTTTTTGTAAAATTCATATATTAGTATTTTTTCTACCCAGGTACATAGAGGTAACATGTTACCATTGGTTGGGTTTTATTCAGAGGGAACTTTTATTCGTACATTTATGAACTACAGCAGAGTCATATGGAGGTTGTCGGGGTGGATGGTGGGCCTACAAAGCACAGGCTGCTACAGCAGAGACTGGACTTCCTCTGACTTCTGTCTGTTTATTAGGTGCAGCCAACAAAAGAGTGCAAATTTGCAATCAAGGATGATAGTTTTGGATGAATGTTGTGGTGGTATCATATATAAACAGTATTCCCAGGACACACACTTTTTTGTTTGTTTATTTTTTTGCTTGCAAGTTACAGCAGTTCTGTACTCTTCTGATCCTCTGAGGTGAGGTTTGTTTTTGGTGGTTATCTTTCATCATCCTGGCAGCAACTCAGTCAATGTACTATAATGGGACTGTGTTACTTTGGGGACGTCTCATGCAGTGTTTCAAGCTATTTCTACGTCACATGGTGTTAAAATGACACGCAGAATGGTTATGACTCATGTTAGGGTGAGACGACATGGCATTGGATGACATGTAAAATGCACAAAAAAATAAAAAAAAATGCATAGTGGTGACTAGATATATTATTCATTTGATGATACCGGGACGTCTCAGTGCTCAGCAGATGTCAGCTCATATAATTCTATCCACATTTTTTACGTGTTTGTTTTACCATTGTTGTAGGAGCAGTATCTATTCCTCTAACCTCTGCAGCGTGTGTGTGTGTGTGTGCGTGTGTGTGTTCTCTCTGAATTACTGCACTGGGAGCCGTTCCTTTCTCGCTGGTGCTCGAGCCTGATTTCTCTGCGTTAAATCAGAGCGTGAATGTGTTTGCGGTCGGACTGTTGGTCGGTGATGAGAGCAGAGGGATTAGAACTCATAATAGAGTAATAAAGTCTAATGGCTCTCTAGTTTAAGGTAATGTCATTTTTATGACTCTCCGAAAGGCAAAGACAAAGAAAGATGGTCCAACGGAGAGAATTTCACTTTGTGGCCAACTTGACCAACCTCATGGAAGGAGGTGAGAAAGAAAGAAACAAAAAAAGTCTGAGTTTGAATGCATTGAATCCTCAAACAGAGAGCAGGTGGGACAGTTTCCAGAACAGGGATTTAGATGAAACATGAAGTAGGAGTCACTGGGAACAAAAGAAACAGACCAAATGTGTTGGAGGTGCCGGAAATACTAAAGGCTGTGACTTGATGTAACCTCTGCAGATCAATCGTACCGTCAGTCCATTTTCATTTTAGATTCACAGACGAAGCAAATCACCTGAACAGAGTTTTATATCACAGCTGGATGAAGTTTGCGTTTTATTTACAGTCACACAGCTGATGGTGGTGTGATTGGTAACTGTACACTGGAAAAACTGTCCCTCTCAAAACAAGGGGAAAAAAAGTATTTGAAAGAACTTTGACCTTGAAATAAGTGAAAAAAAAAATCTGCCAATATCAAGTGAAAAAGGCTTGGTAAGATGTCTTGAAATAAGATATGATATTTAAAATACTGAGATCTTAAAATTAGCTGGGAAAACTTATTTTGAGCTACCTTTTACCAGGATTGTCAGGCTTAGGTGTCTTAACCCTCCCGTTGTCTTCATTTATGGGCATTAAAAAATATTGTTCCCTTGTCTGAAAAAAAATCCAAAAATTCAGCAAAAAATTCCCCAAATGTACAAAAATTTTCAAAATCTTCAGGATGAAAATTCCTTAAACTTTTCCCTTAAATTTTTTTAAATCCCCAAATTTGGCAAGAAGTAAAAAAAAAAAAAAAAAAAAAAAAAAAAAATATATATATATATATATATATATATATATATATATAGCAAAAATTGCATATATTTTCAAAGAATGAATAATAATCTTTCAAAAAAGTCCTAAAAATATCTAAAGGAGCATCATGTAGTTTTTTTAAGAGAAAAAAATCTAAAAAGCACAATTTTTTCCTGATTATCTTATTTACGGTGATACGGTGAACATTTTTTACAGTGCATAGTCATTTCAGCAGCAATATCCCACTTCTTTCAAGCCTGTATTCCACATATAGTCATATTTATTCTAATTTAATATCGTAAACCCACTGACATATCACAGGTGAGACACTGAGAAGCCATCTAATGCACCATCATAAGACATGAAGGGCATTTCCCAGCTTCTACGTAGACTAATCCTGCATTTGCATATCTAAATAACAGTGTAAATAATATGTTTACTAGTGCAGGATGGTGTATGTGGGGTAGAATAGGTGGAGAGGAAGAAGACAAAGAGGATAGTCTACATAATGAATGCTGGACTGGACGGTGACGCCGGTGTGTTCAGGCCACAGGGACGGAGACAAACAGCCCAGTGAGCAGCTTTGTACCATTTTCCACTTCATCCCCGACTGAGCAACGGTCACAGCAATGCCCAGAATTCAAAACAACCCCAGCCTGCCCTTGAGGGTTCAGGGGGATTTGTATTTAAGCCCTGAGAGCCGATTCAAATAGATGCAGCGGGGTTTAATGTCTATATGCGTCTGCATCTGTTTTAACAGGTGGAACAGGTGGTTGTTTCTATTTTAGCACATCGTCTATTGTTCCTCTTTCACCCTTTTTTCT
Source organism: Acanthochromis polyacanthus (assembly GCF_021347895.1). Taxonomy (NCBI): domain Eukaryota; kingdom Metazoa; phylum Chordata; class Actinopteri; family Pomacentridae; genus Acanthochromis; species Acanthochromis polyacanthus. The sequence continues at coordinate 1,469,816 of NC_067130.1, read as the reverse complement.
CTGAGCTGCCAGAAATTCTCCTCCTACCTCCTGCTTCAACAAAAACAAACGTTTTCCAGCGTTTTGCAAAGACGGCCGACAGAACGATGGAAGTCAAACAGAACATGGACTGTATGGCAGATCAAACAGATATAAATTACAGACTCGTTATATGTCTGCATCTTCAACGACCTCGTTAAATTCAAAGCAGAAGCTACACGCAATCTGCTTCCTGTCCAGAAGTAGAGCATCACTCAGACCAAAAAAACAATTTGCCTTTATGTGGCTTCTTTTTTCATTTTAAGGCGACCAAAGATGATGGTTCTGAGAGAAACTTGGAGAAATTTTTGGATGTCAAAAGTCATAATCTTAGAGAATATTACAAGAAGAAGCAAAAGACAAAACATCTCCTGTAGTCTCTGGTTGTTGAGCTCATTGTTCTGAATGGGATTTAAAAACTAAATAAAACTACAGGATATAATAAACCAGACTATACATAAATCAAACACACACACAAATGTCCATAGTTCTGTATGGAAGAAAACAAGGATGTTTTTTTCAATATCAAAATAATTTAGTGAGAGCTACCTGATAGAAGAGTTTCAGCTAAAATGAAAGGAAAGGTTTACAAAACTGTGGTGAGACCAGCCATGTTGTTTGGTCTGGAGACAGTGTCCCTGAGGAAAAGACAGGAGGCAGAGCTGGAGGTAGCAGAACTGAAGATGTTGAGGTTCTCTTTGGGAGTGACCAGGATGGATAGGATCAGGAATGAGAACATCAGAGGGACAGCACATGTTAGAGGCTTTGGAGATAAAGTCAGAGAGGCCAGACTGAGATGGTTCAGACATGTCCAGAGGAGAGAGAGTGAATATATTGGTAGAAGGATGCAGAGTTTCCCACTGCCAGGCAGGAGGCCTAGAGGAAGACCAAAGAGGAGGTTTATGGATGTGGTTAAAGAGGACATGAAGGTAGTTGGTGTGAGAGAAGAGGTGGCAGCAGACAGGGTTAGATGGAGGCAATTGATTCACTGTGGAAAAGAAAAAGATCTGTATATTCATGATTAAATTATAAACAGGAAATGCTCATAGACATATTTTTAAAGTGCAAATACAGTCAGAAATGGGGCAAAAAGAGAATATCAGTAGTCTGTAGTATCTGTACCTTACTTCTCCTGACAGCTTCCATTTGTCTGGTTGTTGTTTTGGTTCCTAAATAGGCCCATGTGTTGATCTTAACGTTCCATCAGAGTGGATAAAAATATCTATTCTATTTCCTACTATTAGTAGGGGAACTAAGGTAAAGAAAATGGAGAAAAAACTGTTTTACCTGAAACAAACAACAAGGTATTTGCTCCTTAGGGAAATAAATCCTGACTGACTTAGAAACTAAACAACCGCAGCAAAGTGTGGATCAAATTTATGGGAAAAAAAATTCTGCTGCTACCAACACCATCTACAAGAACAACCAGTCAGAATTCAATTCAGAAAACATACACTCAGCCTGCAGAAATTACAAGTTCTGTCTGGACAGGACGAGCTTCATACACTCCTCTTTTTCTGAAGGTCTTTTTCTGTGCTCTGGCTCCAGCTCCTTCACCGTTTGATTACATTTCCAAATGGTTCACAAAGGTGATGCGAGTTGATGACATGTCTCTTCTTGTATGTTTTATTTTTTTTAGATAGATTCTATATAATCACATATATATATTACATATTTGAACTTTTAGCTCAGACCATGAGTCACTTCACCGTCCCTCAAAGTTTCTACCGCACAGTCTAATGAAGAATAAGAACTTTTTAGGTCCCATCCTGCAGCTTAATGTGATACAAACCGCTAAATGCATCATTATTTCATTGTTTATGAGCACCAAAAGAGAAAACAGAAGGAAATTTAGCAGACAAGCCACACTTTAACCGTAAGCAGTCAGACTTTACGTCAGGCCTGCTACTAATCAGAGTACCAATAATCTAATGCAGAATGTAAATCAATATATGCTAAGAAAAAAAAGAAATATAAATGGTATTTTGCTAAAATAATCCTAGCAAGTTGGCAGTAACGAGCTTGTTGGTTGTTGATCAGCTCCAGTAAATGTGATTTTCTTTAAAAATGTCCCATAATATAAAAACTTAATGTCTTTCATATTTCAAATCTCAAACTATTTAAACTCCTTCTCCAATATTGTAGAATCTGAATTCATGTCATAATGTGGACATTTCACACATTTATCTTTCATACTTCCTGAGATATTATCATTTAAACAGTCTCAGATTCCACTGTGTTGACAAAAACACGTTGACATTATGTTAACAAGCAATTTATTTATTTTTTAAATCTCAGAAGGGACCTGATGTACGAATCTAAACGCTCACAGACGCTATTTTAAATGTCCATAGTTTATAATAAAAAGAAAGTTTCAATCAGGTCAGAGCCAGTCGAGCAGAAAGCCCCAGATGATTTAAAATTGAACAACTGTGTAGATATTCAGGTGCAGCACCGGCGTCTCTACATGAAGCTAATCAATGTCTCACTAAATATGAAGTCAGGAAAACACTCAGACTGAGGTCCACATTAGGGCTGCGGTGAATCTCTGAGTAGAACTTGTTAGCGGTTAGACAGCTGGGGATTTTCTCATTTTGGTTAGGAAATATTGATATTGATAACTCCAGAGCTTGCTGATATATTTTACACCTTCTTCCTTTAAAGCATCTCCAAGCAGCGCTGTTTATTTAGTCAATAAAAATAGTCTGGGAGGCTCAGCGCTGGGAAAGTTTGGCAAGCACTGATGACGCAGTAAAAACAACTAAAATAAGACAAAATATTACAAAATGAGACACGAAACGACAAAAGAGAGAAACAAAATGATTAAAAAATTAGACAAAGGACACAAAACAAAAAAGTTACAAAGCAACAAAAAATGGACAAAAGACAACGAGACAAAGAAACACAAAACAACAAAAATGATACACAACACCATGAGTAAAGCAACACACAAAATGACACAAATGAGACAAAAAACACAAGTGAGACAAAAAAGAAATACAAATTAAGAAAAACGAGAAACAAAATGAGAAGAACACACGACGAAAGGGAGACAAAAAAATGACAAAAACACAACAAAATATTAGAAAAATGAGACACAAAATGACAAAACTTGAGAAAAAATGAGAGGAAAAGAAATAAAAAATAGACAAAAAATGGACAAAATTTACAAAGCAAAAAATTTACAAATTATAAGAATTACAAAAAAATGAGACAGAATGGAAAAAGAACAATCCAGTATTTTACTTTATGACTAGAACAGCTTGTCATGGTTTATAAATGATTTTAAATTTATACTTTTACTAATTTACAATCTGCAGTTAATGTCTTCTCTGTAATTTTTACACTTTGAGGACCGGATTGGACCCTCTAGAGGACCACTTTTGGACCACGGGCCTCATGTTGGACACCCCTGATGTGGGCAATGTAGAGCTCCATTTTCATCTGCTTTAAAATAAGCAGAAGTAGTAATAGCATTGCTCCATATAAGGTCTAGACTGTTCTGTTGCCTTTTTTTTTGTCTTTTCCACTGCTCAGTTGGATGACATGGAAGTGCAAAGCTCTCACTTAGGGACGTCATTTCTAGTCCCCCCCGAGTCGCCTGTCTGTCTTCGCTGTCAGCTGTCAAATAAAAGCAAACTCCGTCAAACACCTGCTGGCTTTGCTCCAGACTCATGGGGATTCAGTGTTTCAGTGTCTCCTGTTTTATAGAGATCCCCAAAAGATGATTCAGTTTAATAGAATGCAATCCTCATAGTCTTTTCTTTGTGGTTAATTATGTGGATATTCAGTCTCAGTTTGTGGAAATGGAGCTTTCCTCTTATGGTTTTAGCCACAGTTTGACAGATGGATGGAATTCTACAAGACATGTAGTGCACATTTAAAAACGAACACAGCTCACAGCGCAATCAATATTAATATTTCTACAGCATCTTTCCTGTAGTCTCAAGTGTGTGCTCCAAATTACAGAAGTTTTACAGCTGGAGTTGGATTCTTACTGTCAGTGTAATTATTACGTAAAAGAGCGTGCCCACATACCTTTATGTAATCATGAATACAGCACAGAGATGATAGACAGATGTAAAAGAGACCAGGACTGGATGCAAGAGGAGGATGAAGAGACAGATGGGCAGGGAAGACGAGAAAACCGGAGAGAGAGACTTTGCAGATCAAGCTGTAGACTTGAATATATAATAGACTGATGATGGATGGACGGCCTACAGCCACATCAGCTGCCTGTTATTTATGCATATTATTAACCGGCTGCACAGAGACGGAGTCAAACTGCAGAGCAAAGCATAAACACTTGATGATGAATGATAGACGGACGGTCTGGCAGGTAAATAGACGGCAGACACATAAATAAGCTGCAGTCAAATAATGAGGAAGATCGGAAAATTAAGTCAGACTAAGAGATTACTGCAGAGCTGGCCACATAAACAACTTCCACAAAAAAACAGGCAGATGCGCAAAAAAGGTGGTTCACTGCCAGAAAGAGGAGCAATATTTACATTCACCGCAGTGCCTCAATTACAGCAGATAATTAGGGTTTTATTTTAGGTGTTCACATGGAGAGAAACAGAGTTCTTCCACCAACTGTTGCTCAAACCTGCACTGTAATCTGCTGCACCTTTCTGCTTCTTATGTGCACCATCTGAGATATTATAACTACAAACTTCTTAAGGACGAGGTTTGGTTCCAGAAGTGGAAGATAAAAATGGACTTTATATACACCGATCAGCTACAGCATTAAAACCACCTGCAGAATAATGCAGAAGCTCCCCTTGTGCCACCAGAACAGCTTAGTGAGTTGTTCTGGAAGTTGCAGGGTGGATTTGTCTCAGCAGCACACACTGCAGATACTTAATCAGGTTGAGATGTGGGCAGTTTGGAGGCCAAGTCCACACTATCAGCTCTTTGTTATGTTCTTCAAATCATCCCTGGACTATTTTTGCAGTGTGGAGCACAAAGCTGCAGAAAGAGACGACTGCCCCCAGTGTCCCCATGAACACCAGCACTCAGGGATTCCCAACAAATGAAACAACCTTCAGGAAAAAGCTGCTAGTGTCCTTTAGCACAGGAGACCCCTCCAGAGGATCATCAGCTGCCTCAGTAGAGCAGCAACAGTTCACAGCGATCAATCCCAGCCTGGACACCGTCAGTTTGATCCACTACCGGTTCTTCAGGTTCATCAAATCACCAACAAACAGACTGAGAAACAGCTTCTACCCCGGAGCCATTAGAGAACTGAGCTCTGCCAAACAATCTCATTAACCGCCTCGACCTGCGAGCAATTTACTACAACCATACGCCCTTCATATTTATTTATAATGCACTGAGAAATGATTGAGTCATTTCATCGCAAAATCTGCAACGACAATCAAATGAATTCTGCTCTATTTTATTCTATTCTGTTCAGAACATTTAGGGTTTTCAGATAATGCATCCTGTTGCATCTCTTCTGTACGTACGAAAACACGATTCAGAAAGGCACAGAAAGACACCTTTCTATCATCGCCAGCTTTAAGGTTTTCATCAGTTTGTGCTGCAGTTGGACCACACGGACCAGCCTCCACTTCCCACATGCATCACTGAGCCTCAGGTGTGTGTGTGTGTGTGTGTGTGTGTGTGTGTGTGTGTGTGTGTGTGTGTGTGTGTGTGTGTGTGTGTGTGTGTGTGTGTGTGTGTGTGTCTGTGTGTGTGTGTGAGGGAGAGTGTGAGTGTAATGGGCAAAGCGAGATAATTCCCAGTGAGATTAGACACAGAGTCCTCTTATTGGCTGATTAATAATGTAGAAAATGGAGAGTGGTGGCTGCACATTAAACATTTAGCCTGCACACACACACACACACAGGCACACCACATATGTCCCCCAGTATATGTTCACACAGGACATTAAACATCCAGCCTCACCAGCACAGACTCCCTCCATCCGGCCACAGCATTCATCTGCAGATATTAATATATGTGCGGACAAAAACCAAGCCGGAGCAAACCTAATGGAGTCATTCATTAGACGGAACGTACGTATAAAACTCCAAAGTCGATTCCCCCCCGATGCTAATGCATGTCAGAAAACATCAGCAGGCGTTGTACCTCAACTGAATGCAGATGAAACAACTTCCTCCACTTTGAGTCTTGGAAATGACTTGTGACATGGCTTGCTGAGTTTGCAGATAATATTCACAATGGAAACAAAGATGCCATCTAATGGACCCTGACTCAGTAGTAATGGAGATCCAATATGCATCACGGGAACTATTCTGAAAACTGATTGAAAAACAAAGAAACGACATTTAGAGTGAGTAAATGTCTGAACTGAAAACTAAAAGTTAGAGTAAAGAAACATCTAATTAAGGAGCAGAGTGTAAAAGAAATGCAGAATACAACTCTATCCACTCTCTGTGCGCACAAGAATAAGATGAAATTTCACCGCTGCTATGAGGATTGTGTGCCTAATGGAAGTTTAAACAGAAAAAGATAAAGTTTAATGGAACACATTCAGACATGCAGCCATTTTTAGTCCACATATTCTTCCTGTCACAACCTGGTGCCTTCATTTCCTCTCATGTAACGGATCTAGAGGTTCAGGTGTGCTATGCTAATAGCCTTGAGCTACTAGCCTCAAGTGCAGATCAAGGGCATGCTACGGAGGTCTGATAAGTTCACTGGTTTCCAACATCTATGAAAGGAGTTTTTTTATAGTCTCAAGGCCCAAATGAAGCTCAAGTGACGTTACATTACTTTCAGACTTTGCACAGAAGCAACCCAAGTCTCTCTATGCTAAACCCGTTCATTCATTCCCACAGTTTTACAGTTAGAACGAGGGAAAACAACGTTAACTGGCCTTCGCTGGGAACTGCAGGTTTTAGCAAATATAAACAGATGTGTATTTGTCTGGGAGCATTTTCAACTTTGAATTTAGAAAATAAACACTCAGTTAACTGAAATGAGATACGACAAGTACGACTATGTGACCCACTGACGTGTTTTTGACAGTTCTAGATGGCAGAGTGCATCACTTTTTGGTTGCTTTGTGTTCATTTACTGGGATTTGTCAACAACAAGAACAATAAAGAAATATACAACCAGAATTATTCTTTAATAAATAAAACTTTGAGCTTCACTAAACCCATTTCTGCTGGTTCTGGATGTGCACTGGAAAAATGCCCCTCTCAAAACAAGAAAAAAAACTTCTTTCAAGGAACTTTTGCCTTGAAATAAGTGTAAAAAAAATCTGCCAATAGAACAAGTGAAAAATGGCTTCATAACATTTCTTGAAATAAGATGTGACATTTTGAATCCTGAGATCTTAAAATTAGCTGTGAAGACTTATTTTCAGCTATATTCTACCAGGATTGTCAAGCTTAGGGTTCCTCAATTACGCCACCAAAAAATACTTTGCCTTGTCCGACAAAAATTCAGCAAACAATTCCCCAAATATGTAAAAATTTGCAAAATCTTCAGGAAGAAAATTCCTTAAAACTTTCCCTTTTATTTTTTTTTAAAATCCCCAAACTTGGCAAGAAATAAAAATTTAATAAATACATAAATAAAACTGCAAATATCCTCAAAAAATAAATAAAAAATTTCAAAAAAAAAATCCTAACAATATCTAAAGTGATCACACATATATCAGTAAAGCTTTAATAATTTCTTTAAGAACATTCGGGGGAAAAAATAAACCAAAATCCAGCGAATTCCGCTGGATTTTGGTTTATTTTTTCCCCCGAATGTTCTTAAGGAAACTTTTTTTTTAACGTTTCTTTTTTCCATCAACAAAATGTTCAAAAATTTGCCAAAAAACGTTGAAAATGTAAAAGTGTTCACTGTGAAAATATAAATTTTCCCCCACATTTTCAAATTTTAAAACGGGTCAATTTGACTCGAAGGACGACACGAGGATTAAAACAAGATAATTTGAAAATTGTTTGACTTACCAAGATATTTCAGATGCATTGCCTTAAAACAAGTCCCTCCATCTGCTGAAATGTCACTCGTTAAGTGAATGTATCTTAAGTCAGGTGTGATGAGACATTTAGAGTAAAAATAAGACAAATACACTTGGTAAGACGTTGAGTTTTTGCAGTGTGAGAGCGTTTCATAACGTGGCAGGCGATGCTAGTGGAGCAGTTTTATACCCTCAAGCTGAACCCTGTGTTCACTCACCTACTTATCTGCCCTGAAGAAATACACCACGAAATTCAGCCAGTCCACCATCCCAGAGTCCACAGGGCCTCGTATTGACCTGCATCAGAGTGAGTGAACTGATATATATGTTGGAGTTCTCAGATCAATCACTGTCCGTCTGAACTGATAGAACTCAACCCTCCAAAGAGTCAATTTGGATTACACCACGTTTCTCATCATTTTTTTTTGTTTCAGTTTTCTCTTTGTTGTCAGAGTAGTTCCAATAATTGTCTGTCATTCCACACTCATTGTCGATGGATGACCACTTGGTGCCGCCGTGGCTACAACACCCGTCAACACCCACACTCTTCTTCTTATTCCCTTCCTCCCTTTTGTGCTCCCTCTGTTATTTCTCAAGTTAATCTCCTTCATTCCAAAGCAATTCTCATTTGTATTTAGAGACTCTTCCCAACAGTTATTTGTATTGATGAAGCGTACCTGACGTGCACTTTAAACAGGCCCACATCAGGCTTCTTTGGTATGGAAGTGTGTGCATGCTGAAGTGTCTAACGCTGCGCTGTACTCCCCCAGGCCATGCAGAGGGAGAACCATCTCTCTCTCTCTTTCTCCCTCCCACATTATTGATGCTGAAACGCTTCTCAGCAGGGTTGTTCACTGGTCACTGCAGCAGGAGGGTGAGGAAAGAGAAGAAAAGGTTGGGGGGGGGGCATTGGTTGGCTAGGAGGGAGGGAAAGACAAGCAGGAGAGGATTGAGAGTCTCTGCTCTAATACAAACTCCCACACACCTGCACAGGTACCTCCCACTTACAGGGTTTAGTTCTTCCATCACACTGCTTTGCTTCTTCTTTCTTTCTGCACTTTTTAAATCTGTCCCATCACTTAGGAGTCATCTTAGTTCAGGTTCCACATTCAGCCCAGTTTCATCTGCAGTGATCCCGACCAGTAAAACCACAGCATAATAACCTATAAGTAACCACAACTCCTAATGGTTACTTTGTTTTAGTGCAAAAACGTACATTCTGAAAATATTCTCGTTATCTTTTTACAAAACAGTATGGACAACCTCAAATTTGTTAAGAAAAACAAATTAAACCTCAACAACCTCCAGCCTCAGTTTATCATTTCCACAACTTCCAGATCACAGAAAGTCTACAAAGGAACACAACATTTAGTCACAGCTATCTGGAAGTGAGTGGTATAGTGTTTTACCTTTACAAAAGACAAATATAACAAAAACACAGACACAAAACGACAAAAGTGAAAACCAAAATGAGAAAAAATGAGAAAAAATAAAACAAAACAAGAGACAAAAAATGACAAAAGCGTGAAACAAAATGACAACAAAGACACACAAAACAATGAATAAAGCTAAACAAAATAACAAATATAAGACAAAAAACACAAGCAAGACAAAAAACACAAAATGACATAAAAAGAAACAAAATGACAAAAACAGACAAAAGTCAGATTAAAAAAACAACAGAAACACGACAAAATGTTATAATAAAAATGAGACACACAATGACAAAAAATGAGACCCAAACGACAAAAGTGAAAAACAAAATGCCAAAAAATGAGATATATGACACGAAACAAAACAGAGAGAAAAAATTTGACAAAAGTGACAAAAGCAACAAAAAAATGGACAAACGAGTCAAAAAATGACAAAATGACAAAAACAAGAAACAAAACAACGAATAAAGCAAAACACAAATGAACAAATATGACACAAAAAACACAAACGAGACAAAAATAAACACAAAACGACAAAAACAAGAGACAAACAATAAAAGTCAGACATAAAAAGACCAAAAAATAAGAAAATACAGAGAAAATGTTACAAAAATGAAACACAAAATGACCAGTACACTCTGCACCCTTATCAACTTAATTGAGAAAAAGCAATCGAAAAAATTGGACACAAAAAATCCACTTTTTGTTGTCTTTCATGTCTATGAGACTATCTGACCAAACAGGTACCAGAAGTTCAGTGCAATTAGTGTGGAAGGAACATGTTCATGAAATCAGGTGTGGCAGTTGGCCAGCTTTCCCCACATCTCTGTCATCTAAATTACTTTGTGTGTGAAAAACAATCTCTTCCTCTGAACTCATTTCAGCAGTAAATTTGGTGTTGTCGAACGTCACCACTCCTGGCCTCAAACTAAGCAAATATCAACACCCAGGCTGTAAACAGCAGATGTTCCTTGGAGGCATGATGGTGTGATGGTGGCTTCCTGGGCAATGTGCACTGAATGAGAAATCAGTCTATTCTTTTTTTCTCTCCAGAGTACGATGGAAATGGCGCCTAAAGAAGAAAAGTCGAGGAAAAGGGCCTGAGGGTGTAGTTAGTGTAATGACGGGAATGAGACGGATTTTAGGTCTGTGGTGGAGAGAAACTCAAAAACAATTGGAAAATCTGGGACATGAAACAGAACAGAGGAAAAACAAGGTGTGTTTGAGAACAAAGGGATGGGAAATGGGACTGAGAATCACCAAAGGAGACGGATAAGTGGTAGAGGATGCAAGAAATATAGGTGAGAAAACTGAGGGAGAGAGAAATCTATTGGCTAAGGCAGAGGTGTCCAACATGAGGCCCGTGGTCCAAAAGTGGTCCTCCAGAGGGTCCAATCCGGCCCTCAAAGTGTAAAAATTCCAGAGAAGACATTAACTGCAGATTGTAAATTAGTAAAACTATAAATTTAAAATCATTTCTAGACCATGACAAGTTGTTTGGATCATGAAGTAAAATACTAGATTGTTCTTTGTTCTTTTGTCATTTTGTTTCTCATTTTTGTAGTATTTTGTCTTTTTATTGTTTTTTGTCATTCATCTCATGTTTTTGTCATTTTGTTTCTCATTTTTGTTTTGTGTTTCCTTTTTGTCTCGCTTATGTTTTTTGTCTTATTTTTGTCATTTTGTGTTTTGCTTTATTTATTGTGTTGTGTATCGTTTTTGTTTTGTGTATTTTGTCTCGCTTGTGTTGTCTATTTTTTTGTCATTCTGTTTCTCGCTTTTGTCATTTTTTGTCTCGTTGTTTGTCCATTTTTTGTCGCTTTTTAACTTTTTTGTGTAATTTTTTGTTGTTCTTCGTGTCGTTTATCTAATTACTTGTCATTGTTGTTGTTTCTTGTTTTTGTCATTTTGTCTCTAATTTTTGTAATATTTTGTCTCGTATTGTTGTAATGTGTACACCGAGCCATAATCTTGATGAAATTGCACTTATTTTTATTTCATATTATTTTGTAAAAAGATTAAATGTGAACTTTTCTGTACTGAAACAAAGGAGAAATGTAGAGTTGTGGTTATTTACAGGTTTTTATGCTGTGATTTTACTGGTCCGGTCCACTGGAGATCAAACTGGACTGAATGTGGAACCTGAACTAAGATGAGTTTGACTCCTCTGGTGTAGGTCAAAGGGAATTTGATGCACTCATACAAAGAAAACATCAACTCCACAATGATCAGTGATGCAGACGCATCCAGGATTTTCTAATGCTCAAACAAGACAGAAGACAAAAAGCAGAATATTTGAATGGATTATTTAACCCTCCCCTTAAACATATTTTATCTTTTAACTTGACAATAGGCGTTTCCAGGAGCAACACGTGACCACAGCTAGCATTACTACATAAAATAGACTTGAAACCTTCAACTGGAGGGGGTGCTACAATGCTGCCTTTCAGTCTGGTTTCGGTTTCTGTTTGAATGTGGCCACTATGTTCACAGATGGAATGATACAGTAACAAGCCTGTGGAAACAGGGATGGCAGTAGAGCCAGAGTGGATGTTATGTAAATGTGAAATCTGTGCAGCTTTCGCACGTCTAGGCCGTGACCTTTTCACAAGCGGTGGGCATTATGAATCACTCGAATGATTGAAATCACTTTATTCAGTTTAGTTTGAAAATCTCCAGTACAAAGGAGTGGTGACAGGGCACACTGTGGCTGGGGAAAGGATAGTTTGCTTCTTAGAGCTCAGAATTGAGTGTGACACAAGAGGTTGTAGAAAAGTGGCGCCACTGATCCGCAAGGTTAGGTATAGGATGATGGACTCACAGCTACTGAACTCTGCCCTGCAGGCGAGGGACGGCTGAGATGAGCAGGGACCTGTGGAGCTGAAAGCTTTTCAGGATTGGTACTGTCACATAAGGATGGCTGGAGGAGCCAAGCAAGATCTGTGCAAATGCAGCGGAAGGATTTGATGTCTTGGAAGGTGGTGGAGCTGAAATAGGGCCAACTGGGGGAATGACGGAGACTAAAACAAGAGCAGGACTGGCCTCAGTTTTGACAGCAGGAAGAGCTGCAGTGGATGGTGGGATCAAGAAGGGAGGGGGGGATCGGAGCGGGTGACAAACAGGAACTGAGTGATAGATAAAGCCTTTCTGTTGAGTCAGAAAAGACAGAGCCAAGATGGATGCTGGGTCAGAGGTGAGGCTTCTGAAATGCTACACAAACAGCAATAGCTTTTAGAAACAGCAGAACTCTGAAGACCAAAGAACAGCATCATGATTAAAACTGTGTCCTAGATGTGACATTTACTCCCACAGGAGGTTTGGAATTGATTGCCTCAAGTAGTTGTATTCAGCTTAACAGTGTAAGTGCTGCTTGTAGGGCCATCCATTTGGCTAGTTCTCCCATCTCTGCAGAGAACATCTGAAGCTCTACAGGAGAGGCTGATGGGCTTCTAGTCACCTCCTTCATCAGGTCCTTCTTGCACGGTTATTTCATTTCATCTAAATGAAAGAAGAGTCCTGTCATTTCTCAGCCTTGTTCCTTGGGTTTCCTCTGTTGTCTGCCTCTCCCTTTCATCTTTTGTTTGTCATTTGACTCCTTGCCAGATTTATACTGTCTGCTCACATGGCAGGACTGTAGGCTGCTCTTATTCTTCCCTCACAGTGTTTAATACTTTCAGCCAAACTCTGAACTTCCTTGTATGTCTGGTTCCAACCTCCCCCCACTGTCCTTTTGTTTGCCAGTTCCAACAACCAAGGTCTTACACTGAACCTCAAAGCATTTGATGCTGTTTTCTTCATCTCCAAATGGTCGGCCAGCCATCCATAAATGGCACTTTTTCACTAGCACCTACTCGGGTCGACTCTACTCTGTTTGTGAGGTCACCCGCCATGCTCAGTGCATCCAGTCACCAACAGTGCATCAAACACCACCTAAAGAAAGCCATCCCAGCTACACCTGCTACAACATCCCTTTTCTGACTTCACTCACTATCCCAAAGAGACTCATTACCATAAAACCTTTAACTCTGCAGCTGTGTTCTGCATTTGGGTCTAGAAATCTCTTAGCCCACAACAAGTCCTTGTTATGCCAGACTTTATTTCACAACTATTGAAGCCACTGCACTCCTGGAAACACTCAAAGCTTCAGAGATACTTCTTGCATTGTGCTTCGTCACAGTTTTGTCATGGAGGTCTACAGATAGTTCCATCTTCATAGCTTTTCTTTTTCATCCTGGCATGCATCATGAAATGTGGGAACTTTTGTACAGTCAATTCAGTTTCTCTGTGGTGAACTCCAGCCAAGTTCTAGACACACCTCAAGAATAATTAAGGCAAACAGGACCACAGTTCTGAGCGTCACAACAGATGGTCTCATTACTTCTGTAACTGAACTTGTAACTTGTTTTTTTTCCATAAGCATGCTTTCATTTTGTTTCATTGGGAGTATTTTTTTGGAGGGGAAAAAATCTCTAATGTTGTCATTTTAAAAGGAAAATCTAAAAGACAAAGTGTCGTAGTATAGTTAAGCCAAACACCAGTTTACAGGACAACGGTTAAGCCATGGCTTTATAAGCTAGTAATGTACCCTCTTCTTGCAAGTACATCATGCAAACATTATTCCATTACAGCCTGTGAACCACATGACAAGCATTGCAGTAACCTCTGTAGAATTATTCTCATTCCTCAAGATGTTTTGACCAACTCCATTTTCAGTTTCTGTGTGTTCTGCTGCAGTCAGATACCTGCCAACAGAGTTCTGACAACAAGGGAGACTTGGCAGCACCAGACAGCTCCCACCCACGCAAAACACCCCCACAAAATAAATAAATTTAAGCTAAATAAAATAAAACAGTGTTGAAACTTTATCAAAGCAGCAACCGAGAGTTTTTTTTGTTACACTTTTGGCCGTGTTGTATAAAGGAAAGTTGAAAAGTGAAATGGAAGGAAAAGTGTGAATCTTAAAATCATGTATGAAAAATACAAGCTGAGAGTAAAGTGAAAATACCATCGCTTGAATTTAAAGGGAATAGTGGCCTGTTTAATTCACCGGTTAACATCTGGAATAAAATCAGATTCTTGGCAGGTCACATCCAGAGAGTTTGAAACCAGTGTTCTAGATGAATGAATCTTTTATTGAGGAAAAGTCATGATGTGCCATTGACCACCTACAATTCAGCTGAGTCAAAGGTCATCAGCGTCTTCTTCACCTACATTCAAACTGCAACTTGTTGAGAGCTTTCAACTTTTTACCAGAAAATGTGCTGGATATTTCTAATGTTCACTCTGGATCTGTTAAATCCTCAACTGGACACCTGAAAGGAAAAGGTCACTGCAGATCTAGATAATTGGTCTGAGTGATCACCTTCACATATTAATGAAAAATGTCTTTCCTGATGGGATTGGTCTCTTCCTGGATGACAACAACCTCCATGGGGTCACTGTAAATCATATTCTGTGGCTCTTTCATTCACTGCATCTCAACCCGATTGAACTTTAATGTGAGATGTTGGACCAATACAACAAGTTTAGGAATTTCTTTTGAAGAATCCCTCCAGTAGAGCTCCAGAAACTTGGGCAATGAATGCAGTGGTGCACTGAAGCTGTTCTGGTACCACCTGGTGGCCTGACATCTTACAAACACACTTAGGGTCCGAGCACAGAATGGTGTGAAGACCGTATTTTCCTGTTTTTGAAATTCAAATTTGGCGACCTATAAATACTCGAAAACACTTGAAACTTTGCACACACATCAGGACCGGGGGAAAATGTGATATTTTAGGGGAATTTCATCGGTGTGAGCCAAAATGGCTAACAACAAGCAGTCAGCATATGAACACATTCAGAGCTTTTATCCTGAACGTTCTGTTTTTAGAAGGACTGTTGAACCTCAGGGATGAGGAAATCCATTTATAACAGGTTTTATCATGTGGGATCTTTTTATAACCTATGAAAGATCCAAATCCTGAACTAGTTTAGATGTTAAAATATTAGGCTAAGATTTTCTTCATACAAGGGTTTTGTGATCAAAGGTTTTCATTTGTCCAGCTAATTTATTCATATTGACAGTCTTTCCTCTGACTTCCAGGCTTTTGCTCTACGTGCTTTTAAACATGAATGTGGAATCAAAGCCCTGACCCCTTAGAACTGTTTAGCATAAAGCCACCAATGACAAAAAAAATCCTGGAAGTATTCCTCCAAATTATGCATTAAGTCACTCGACAATCTAGCACAGAAAAATAGGAAAAAGATAAATTATGGTTGGACCTTGTTTTCCAGTCCTTAAAAGCAACACAGATGGAACATCAAAGGGGAGATTAGCTATTCCCTCAGAAAAAAAGCAATGGGATAACATTCTAATGCATACCAATATAACACTGGCCATTTTACCATCTCTCCTCAGATATATTGCTTTGAACTTCAAATTCACTTGAGAAATAAACATGAAATCCTTAAGTATGCTTTGTGGTTCTTAATACTGATGAAGGGGAAGGGAGAAGATAGGAGGGTAGGATAATAAAAGGATGGAAGGAAGCACAAAGAGACAAACCGTAAAAAAGCGAGCAAGAAAACAAAAGTGTCGGGAAAGATAATGAAAATTGAGAAATTCAGCCTTTTGCATTTTCTACGCCTGCCGGCTTTTAATTTCGATCATTAATTTGTCACAGCTCCAAAAATGTAACGCTTGCACGCCTTTGTTGTTTTAATTTAAGCAACCATAAAAGCAACGTTGGTTCTGATTTTATAATTTCTTGTGTAAAAGCATGAAAAGACAGAAAAAAATAGATTTTTGCTCACAGAAAACTGTCATTTCATGTTATTGATTTATGATTTGAATTGCATGGATAACTGTGACAGACAGAATAATATGGTGGCTGTTCCAAAACTAAAATCAGCTTCCATTAAAGGCCTACAATAACCAATAGGACAGAAGAGTCAAAACAACACAGAGGAGGCTGAAATAAGACATAAGAACCAGGGAGGGAGCAGTACACTGAATAATGAACGACTCTCAGGTTAGTAAAACTATTCAGCTGACCTGTGACAGGTTTGGTGAGTTACAGGTTTGCATGGCAGGAGAACAATCTGTAGAGGTGACTAAATGTTGTGTCAGACTGCAGAAAATGCTCATGAGACTGCTTTCATCCGACAGTTGTACAAATCCAAAGGAGCACTTTATCAATTTTACATTACAGAGTCACTTTATTTGCCACACTGCATCCTACCAAGCCGGTGAACAGCTTCTGAAAACAGTCGAAGGCTGTGGGGAAGCATGTCCAGTCGACTGGATACCTCCAGCTCAACTGCCAGCTCATTATTGGCACATCCAGTCCTCATGTTCACCATCTTGGACTCAGAAACTTTGATAGGAGCCAAATGATTTAAAACAACAGACTCAAAGTGCTTTAAAGATGCACCTCTGCAGAATTAAAACTTAAACCCTTGTGGACACTTTCCAGAACTCCAGAATCCTGCAACACTTTGCTTGAGGGAATAACTCAGGATTTACAAGAGTGCGAAGCTAAGAGGGGATGACATGCCTGTCAGCAGTGATAGCTGTTTGGTCTTTCTAAAACACAGCATTTGATCCAATAATATCACTGCTTTCTTTCTCCTGCATGAGGCTCTTTGTCAAGCTCCTGCCATGACAGAGCTCTGACTCTTTTGTCATCTGGGATTATGCAAATAAATACAGCATGTGCACATTTATTTGGAAAGGATGGAGTGAATAAATCAGTCAGTATTAGTAGTGTGTGCCCATGTTTTATTTTTACGTTGTTATCCAGAGTTATTGTAGCACCAAGATGCAATAAACTGAAACAAATGTTTGGTATTGGTTGAAAGAAAATCAAGTTCTTGCAGCATGTCTTAGCATATGTTGAAGCATTTGGTAAACGTGTTGCATATATGCTGGACTATGAAGTCAGCAGGTAAAATGACATTGGATTCTTTTAAAATGTGGTGCTACTGCAGGACACTGAGGACACCATGGGCAGAAAAGAGAACAAAGGCAGCTGTACTCAAGGAGCTAGGAGTCAAAAAAACACTGCAGGCTAACATCATCACAATGAAACTCAGCAACGTTGGTCATGCTACCAGACATCACTGCCTTGAAAAAAAACAATCATTTAAAGGATGGTTAATGGAAAGAGAAAGAGAAGCTTGATGACATCAAAGGGATCACAGGAAGTGGAATTGTGGAGGCTGCTGGAGCAGCTGGAGCAGTCGATAGCGCTCTCTCATTCGAACCACATTTACTGATGCTACATGACTTTAGAAGAAGAAGACCCCGTATATATATGCTCTATGTTTTCCAGATCAAATGAAGGCTTTCGAAGCAGAGTGGTCCAACCCACTTTCTGTAGTTTGAGAAAAATGGGTTCAAAGTTTTTCAAGAAAGCTCCAACATTCAAAGCACCACTGTAACATTCTATTTTGGTTGTTCGTTAGACCACTTTGCCACTAAAATCTAGACCATAAAATATTACAGGAATTATATAAAAGTCAGTTTGGGTTTCTCGTGGGTTAGACCGCTCTGCTTCAGACATGTGAAGCACCAGCTGACAAACAAATCTCCATTTTTGCACTATTGTTTTGTTTTTTCTTATGCATGTTTCATGTTTGAAAGTGTGTGTAAGTCTTAAATGCTGCATTGTTTTTGTAACTAAACCAACCATCAAGTTCATTTGCAATTTAAAAAAAAAATCTTTATCGAAACATTGAAGTGAAAATTAAGCTAAATTACACAAACAGCATTTTGAGCTATCAGATGCAGATAAGTCATAAAACTCGACAGATTTAATTCACTTTGTATAGAGGCTGTAACGCCACAACAAAGTGGAATCATAAACAAGAGCTGTAAGAAAAGAAATGCAGCGCTTGCAGGATAAAATGTGTAAAACCATCAAATATAAATCATTATTATTATGTCACTGGAGGGAATTATATTGCAGCCTCAATATAAAGCCAATGCATCAAAGCTCGGCCTTTCTATAGATATGCATGTGTGAATGTATGCAGAAACACACACCGACACACACACACACAGAGACCCGTTTCATCCTCCCTGCCAGCAGGTGACTGTGTTTATGTATTGATTAATACGGCTCCCACTGTAATACACTCCAGGGCATAACTCAGCTCGCTGCTCTTTGGTCGAACTCGCCCGTGCACGTCTTTCATGTGCACGTGTCTGCCCTTTTTCCCCCCCTTATATTTGCACTGATTAATAGACATGCGGCCGTAATACACCCCAGGCTCACACGCAGAACACTTATCATCGATGAAAAGCTGCCCCGTGTGCACGAGCACGGCCGCGCCGAGTGTGTATTAGTTTGTATTTATGGGTGCCTTTTTATACCGAACACTTTAGGGGTCAAAGTTGCCGTGTACTCATTAACCAAACACAATGCTGAGTCTATCGCCGTGGCAACAGTATCACGGGGATTTCAACAGGTCTTCAACTCTATTACGGGGACCGAGGATAAAAACATAACCCTCGTCTTACCATATTTGCCAGGCGTAATGAAATTGAGGAAATTGATAATATATATCATTTTGAGTGCTTCTGTCAGAAAAAAAGGAGCTCTGCAATATTTAAAGGGAATGAATCTGTTTTATAGGATATATCAGGGGGCATTTTTGCAGCAAAAATGTTCCTCATACAGCAATAAAATACTTAAAAATGATGTTTGGATTTGTTAAACACTCCCACAGCATAGCCAGAACCTCATTCTGGCTTCTGTTCTATTTGGAGCAGACTTGTAATTGTGGAAACCGATGATTCATTGAGAAAAGGCAAGTGATGTGTGCAGGGGAGAGAAGGAAGGGGAAGGAATAAAGAGAGAAATGGTGCAATAAGAGCAGACAGAGACAGAGAGGACACTGAGTTTACAGACAAGAAGTCCAGCCGAAACCTGTCAGACGTCCAGGTGAAAGCAGACGGAGCCGATCAGAGGACAAAGAGGTCAGAATTTAACACAATCACAATTTGTTTAGTCCGAGTTGACAATACGCTGCCTATTTAGTTCACTACTGCACATAATGTCTTTGTATTTTTAGATCTTCATCTTCATTTTCTTCCATTTCTCGAAAAATGTCAACTCATCCGTGCCATTATAACATCCTCCATTCAGGTGTCAAAGACTTAATTACGTTCTTAATGAAGGTGCCGAGGCAGTGCGAACCGCATATAAAAAAGGAGCGCTTATTGAGGTTAATGACTATTTTGATTGTAGTCCAAATGACCCGTCACCCTGTTAGCCGGTGCGGTGACCTGCTCACCCCGTCTCCAACAAATTACATCTAATAGAACTAATCTGAATAAGTCAATACCTTCAGAACTTTTCTTCCCACTGCAGGGATGGTTTGGTTTAAAAGTCACAGAGAGGAAGTAAATGGTTGGGAGCACAAAAGACTGAAGCTAGACACCTTGGTTTAACTGTGATGGTGTTTCTGCATAACATCAGCCATAAACACAGCTGTTTAAGATAAGCTGCATGGATGCTGGTGATGTAATTCTGATGTGGTGTTTCGTCTGGGATGTATTTCTCACTGAGTGGGAGATGTTGCACGGTTATATCCTCATCCTGAAATGATGAAGTCTGTTGAAATAGATTATTTTAAGAAACCAACACAATATCGTCTATTCAGTGCATTGGTAATGTGATGCTTCCATCAGCGCGCTGTCAGATACTTTTTCATTCATATAATGGAATATGAGAGTGTTTTGTGATGATTGTTTGGCATTTGATGGCTAAGGTGAGGAAGAAATGGACCGACCTTTGATGTTCGCGCATCATGATCGAAGAGGTCACGACTTCAGCATCCATGTGAAGATCTCTGATTATGGGTCAGAAGATGGCTAGTTGAGCCAATCCGGGCCCAGAAGGCTGGTCCACATGTCGAACATGTGTGAGTGGTGCTGCTGTGGAGGTAGTGGTTTCTCTGTGCCTCTCATGTCTGTCTGCTCTCTCCTTTTGTGACTCTGCTTCACCACGTTGGACAGAAGAAGCCATTCCCATGTAGCAGGGTTGATGTCCAGGTTTTGGGGGACACTTTAAAGCAGTCCTTGATTTGCTTCTTCTGTCCCCCAGCTGTGCACTTGCCCTGGGACAGTTCGCAGTACAGCAGCTGTTTTGACTGTCAGTTGTCAAACATCCTTCCAACGTGGCCGTCCATCTGGCTGGAGCTTTCTGGAGGAGGGTGTAGCCACTGGGAATGTTCCAGGACCTCCATGTCTGGGATTTTGTCCTGCTACCTGATACAGAGGAGTCTGCAGAGACAGCTCAAGACCATAGTCCAGGTCTGGCTGACATAAAGGAAGGTGGTGAAGACCACTGGTAGGCCTTCAGCTTGGTGGTAAGGCTGAGGCCTCTCTGCTACCAGACGTTCTCGCAGAGTAATAACTTCTGCATCAATGTTCATGGCTCTTGAAAGTGTGCTGCCCAGGTAGGTGAATTTATTGACAACCTTTAGGTTCTGCCCCTTGACCGTGATGTGTGGTTCCATGTAGGGCATTCCAGGTGCAGGCTGGTGCATGACTTGAGTCTTTCTGGTGCTAACTGTAAGGCTGAAGTTATCCCAGGCTCATGAGAAGCAGTCCATTTCATGCTGCATCATCTGCTCTGTGCTGGTATGGAGGGCGCAGTCATCAGTCTCCACTCTGGGTCAACCTTAAGAAAGAGCAAAAGCTGGTCACATAACGGAGTAACCCCAGGTATGTAGTGTCATATATTGAAGACAGTTACACAGCTAATATCTCATTGTGATGTCTATTGCATGAATGGTTCTACAGTTAATAAACATGAAGGATTCCATTTGTACTGTTTGCCTCCTGATTCACCAGTTAGTGCATGGAAGCCCACACGTCTGGAGAAGTTAGGTAAAAATCTTAAGTTTCAACTGAATTTCACAGCACAGCCTTATTAGACAACAGAATTTCTTGTTTTCACTCAGACAGATATGAAATCTATTAGTATTTAGGCCACTGGTTGCCATTGTTCTAACCTCTCTTGAGATTCTTAATTCGATACAGATACCCCTAAAATTTTTACTCATATGATCTTCTACAAACATGGCTTGATCAGTAAGACATATTTACATAGTGTAGAGTCTTGATAAATCAATAGTTTGAGTGGGTGAATTTCATAGATCTGGTCAAGGATGCTCCATTGAGCTGTTGGTGCATGGCAGCAGCACACTATTTGATTACTCATAAAGGCTTCGACTTCTGAACAACTAGAAAGTAAATCAAGACCAATGCATCGATGAGATTACCACCGCTAGTTTTGTTATTTTAGAAAGGTGTGATGTTTTAAAATACCACTTGTTACCAGCTGTTGAACAACAAAGGACTTCCAAATTCAAGTGACCAATTTCCATTATTACAGCCGTAAAATGAAAAATCACTGTATCATTTAGCCAGAAAGTCAACATTTTCTAGGCTTTGATTATGTTTTGTGTCTCCAAACATGCTGTGAAATAAACCTTCTCAAACAAGTCTGAGTCTAAAGAATGATGGGTCAAATGCTCCCTTAGTTCACCCGGGCTAAACATTTTCAGGCTCTTTTTATGTTGTCTTACATTCATGAATCAGCACTGTGTAGCACCAATAATGTAGATAATCTACCACATGTAAATATTAGGAGGGCTAATGGCTAGGCTAGTGTAAGGTTCTCTTGGAGCTGTGTGAGGATTAATGAAACACAAGACACAGAGCTGATATTACTGGTAATATACTGAATATTCATTCAACAGAAAATACTTGAAATGTACCAAGAAAAACAACGATCAAACCAATAAAGCAAAACAATAACACAAGGTTCATAAAAACTCTACTATTGGTAGAGTTTCTTTCAGTGCACCTTTAAGTTCAGAGTCTATCAGTCATCAAACATTCACTTAAGATTCAATCAAACATTTAAATCCATTAAATCAACAGCATATGATGTTAAAGCAGCTTCACTTCAACCAATGTACCGTTACTCAGTGCTGTGTGTAATGTTGGTGATGCAGTAGTAGTTCTTTGTTCAGGTTAAAAGTGAAAAGTGAATGTGTTCAGTGTTGCTATTGGGGTGCTAATAAAGTTAATCAGTTAAACAAATCCTACCACACCACTGACAAAAGGCATGGAGCTGTTAGGCTTGAGGCCTACCAGTGAGTGGGGTGGGTGAATCTCCTCAGAATTCATTCCAGTTCTTCCAAAGGGTAGCTCCCCATCCATCTCAATCCACATTCTCTCCTTCCATAGATACCAATGTTCAGCCAAATGTTTGTTCCACTGTGGCGGCATCCAGAAATCCAAAGGCAGCAGTAGAGATGGTTGTAGCGGTGAAGGCCAATCCAAGGGGTGAACATGAAGGAAAGGTCCGGTTTCCATGATTCCAGGCTGTTAAAGGTGAAAGTTTTCCAGTGCTGTGGTGTCATCCTGCTGCTATCATGTGGCTGTTGTATGTCTGAATGAAGCTGGACTCACTTCAAACACAGGAACAGGGGTGGAGACCAGGTGGGAAAGACTGCAGGTGATTGGCTCAGGTGTTTTAGTGACAGTGAGGAGGTCCAATGCTATGGAGGTGACTGATTGGCTGTTTCCTGTGTTTCCTGCTGGGTTTCATGTTGGGATTCCTGTCGGCCAACAATGAACTATTGCAGAGTGACTGGTGCTACGACTGCTTGCAGCTGCAGTGGTAAAACTAGCTGTGAGATTATTATTATTATTATTATTAATAATAACTCCTCAAACAGACTTGAACTTCTGAGCTCCATGCATCAGTGCTTTTCCTCCATCAACCACAATCCTGCTGTTGCTAATGTGGCACTCTGCAAGTCTGTTCTATGTAATTATTGCTTTTCACATATACATGCATGCCAGTGTATGTCTGATAGAAACAGACTACCAGCTGTGAATAAACAGTTCTCAGAGATAAGTTTCCTTATTTTTATCTTTTTTGGGGGCAAACTTGTTAAATCAGTTTGTATTTCAAATGACAGAAAAAAAAAAAAAAAAAACGGCACACAGAGAACCAGAGTAAGTGTTAATGTGTCGTGTTGGCTTCTAGTGATTTAGGAGTCACTGAGTGATTCCCATGGCTACGGCAGTGCGATCCTTTGTTGTATCAATTATCCCTGAAGTCGCTCAAGGGGAGACTTTGATATATGGTACATTACATAACGACTCCCTGGCTGGTGATGTGCAGCTCCTGTTGCTTTATGTGTGTGGGTCTGTGTGTGTATATATACATTTCTAATAGATTTGTGTGGGTTTCAAAGCAGAGCAAACACAGACAGGAAGTGTGTGCTTCCACCTCAGTTTGGGTTTATCATTTTGTTTAAATCCACAGTTCAGAAATCTGACATACATCAGAGCAGAACAACTTAAAAACAACGAAACATGTTGGTCTCTTGTTTTACATACTGGTATAGAAGTCAGGATCCATGGAAGAGGATGAGTACTTTAATCATATGTCAGAGATGAATGGAAATTAAAGGAAAAGCCAACATAGAGTCTTACTAAGCAGTTCACCTTGAATGGCGCTGATTCTACAAATCTCCGTCTTTCTCTCTATGGAGGCCTGCAGCTCCATCATTCCAAAAGATAGGCCTTCATTTCCTGTTTTGATGATGGCCTTGTCTGTCCAGAATCTCCCATTTGTTCGATTGAGATCTGGTGCTCTGTGGATGGGGAGTTTTCCACCACTATCAAGGTTAGAAATGTTCCATCACAGGGTACGGGTGATAACTCAGAACAACTTTATATTGACTGGCAGTGACCCTTAACTCCAAAGGGACAAGTGGAAGGAAACCATGCCAGAAAAATGCTCCAAAAGCATCACAAAGCCACCAGGTTCCCTCACTGCAGAGGTCAAAGGCTCAGGTTTTCCTTTAATCTGTCACCCCTCTTTAAGTTTGATGGGTTACGATCTGGGGCCAAATGGCAATTTGCAGAATATTGAATTTGTGAAAGAAACTTTCAAAATAAACATGCACAAGCAAAGAAACCATTAAGGCAAGATGAGAGATGTAAAGTTGGTTTATCAGTGCTGCTGGAGTGAGGTCATTAAGGACGTGTTTGTTTCGATGCTATCACAAAAGCAACACTTTCACCCCACTTCCAAAACAGTCATTATCCACACGAGCACAAGAGGTCACTTTGAAGCGGCTGAACAAACATCTTATGCTGCTGTTTTCAGGTGAGGTCGCTTTTGACGAGGTGGACCTGGAGAAACAGGAACAAAAATCAGGTAGTCTTTCTAGTGAACCACTTCTCCATGTTCTGGCTACAGACTATGAAAAAGAGCACCGCTGTTTTGGAATCGTGTGCTCCGGTTATCACGATTACAGCTAAAAGGGATGGAGTTGCACGAGGAGCAAAAGCAGCTATGCATCATCTCAGACAAGCCGGTTTTCAGCAGAAGAAGCAGTGGAGTCTGGTGATAGTGAGTCACTGAAGAACAGAGTGCATGTTGGAACTGAAAGGGCAACTAGTGGGTGCTTGACGGAGGTGTGAATGATCCAGGAACACGTCAGCTAAATCATTCAGCTCGTTTTTTGTCAAACTGTAAGTATTATATGGTAGAACAACATCTGCTATTGAACAAACTTTATAAATAGGTTTGATACAGTGGACAAAAAAGTGACAATAATTCCTATGTTTTGTAAAAACAGTGCATTTTCCATGGATTAACAAATAATATACATTTATATATATGTAAAATGTATTACATTAAGCAGCACAGAAGTTCTTTCATATGCACTGGTCTTGCTGTGTGTTCTGTCTCTTTGTACTTCTCTCTCCTCCGAGCATAAATCCACTTTATGCCCTTTCTGTTTCCACTGGAAACTATTCACGCCTCCGGTACAAGATTGACAATAGCTCCTTAGGTATTTTCTGCTTTATTTTCATTGTAAATCAAACAAGTGGGGAAAGGAAGAACTCATGAGTAGCAACGTGACATTTGGGATTTTATAATAAGCGCTATAAATTAACAAATTGTACTGTACTGTGTTCTCACATGTCTGCCTCACTGAGGACGTACAGGATGGAGAGAAGCACCAGAGTAGGTTAACGATCAATGAAAAAAAAATCCTGGTTATTGCTGCACTTCTGCACTCAATTTAGTACAATTTACATATTTTCCTTACAGGTTTTCAAAAAAATATTCTCATTTAATTTCACTCAAAAATCAATACCAAAACACTGAAAGTACAAAAAATATTTTTCATGAAAATTACTTTAAAAAATGCTTTGCGTTGGAAAATGCATTCATTTGAAACATGTAATGGATTTTTTTAGTAAAAGACTGAAAAAAAAACCATCCACAGTCAACAGGATGTTTCATTATAATAATAATAATTCAGTTTTGCTTTAGATTTTGACTTCTCTGTTTCCTTGATATTTCCTTTATCTTTTGCATCCACGCTGTTAAATCCGTCATATCATGTGTAACATACAGCATATTTCACATTCAGCCCTAAGTCCTTTCTAAAGGTGCTATAATTTTATGATGTCCATTATTTCCGTGCTAAAACAGGTCAAATGGGGCATAAAATGAAACGATGTCGCTGCACAGTTATGTTCCCATTCAAACTGCACATGCATACATACGTGACTCACTCTCACACACACACACACACACACACACACACACACACACACACACACACACACACACACACACACACACACACACACACATTATTTTGTGTTCCTTTTGTGGTGTCAACATCAGGGGAATTTATGGATGCTTCTAAAGATACGAGTCAGAAAATAATGGAAACGCGAGAAGACGCTGAACTCTATAAAATTGAATCAGGGAGCTACACCATTAAACATTTTATCATCCTTTTTGTGTTTGGGAGGTTTTGGACGGGCCATAAATCACGGCTGGATGAGTCACTGGAGCCATACATACGACCCCTCCTCCTAACATGTAATGGTATAAAAACCATCAGTGCTCCTCCTGCTGGTTCCTGCTGATTCCTACAGTCTGCTAGCTAGCGTTGTCTTCATCCAGCATCTTATCGGATGCCAGAAACTGCACAATATGTTGCCCTCTGTATGTAAATTTCTTAATTCCGATGAGATGGAGAGAAGATGGACTGATTTAGTGAAGAACCACGTTGACTGACAGCTGAGGAGCTTCACCGGCCTCTACAGTGTAGTTCAGGTCTACCTATTGAGCTACAACTAATCAAATCTATCCAAAACAGCAGCTCTGCATCAGCGTGTGAATAATGCCATTTAAATTACACTTACATGTCAGCTCGTTTCCCACACATACGTGCAGCTCATTGCTAGACTTCAACATATTTTCATCTTGAATCTGTTTCTGAACACTTTGTTTTCCTTAAATGCTGTCAGATTGGTCGAGACGTTTTCTTCATTTGATTGTGTCTTGTGGGCATCAGAGGGTGAAGGACAATTTTGTGGACCGTGTGAACTGAACCATCAACTAAACAAAGGAGCCGCTGGTGGCTTTCAGGAGTCTCTGTGCCTCTCTTACTCCAGTTTTCCTGCAGATTTGAAGTGGCAAAGATGGTCCAAGTAGTTCAGAGTTGACTTGGACCACCGTGTGCCGACTTGTTTCTGTGTATTGTTTGTGTTTGGTCTGTAGGCTCTGTAGCCACTGAGGGCTGACTACGGACATTAATTAAGAGATTCTTTTGGCGGCTGATGATTCAGGGAGGAGCCACCAGGCTCAGTGAAGACTGAAGCTCCTGTTACCAGTCCGTCAACTTCAGGAAGAAGCTTTTTTTGTAACTTCAGTCTTCGTGTATTGTGTATTAAATGTGTGTGTTCTGAGGCACCAGTTTTTTTAAATTTAGTTCTATGTGCTGTTTGTATTAGTTTCTGTTGTTTGTGTTGGGTGTTGCTTCTGTGTTTAGTTAGTGTGGGAAATGGTGTGTTTTATAATTTGCTAAGAGTGCATATTAAAGAGTTGTATTGGTTCTGAGGAATAGGAAGGTGAAGAGCATCATTACCACGGTGTGACTGTAATGAAACAAAGAAGATAAGTCCAGCTTTATTTTACTTATTACTCATGTGATTGAAACCAAGGATGATCAAGACATAAAGTGATTGATAATCAAAGTACAGACAGTTTTTGATAATAAAGGTACAGATAGTTTTTGACGTAAGCCGTAATCAGTAAAGAACATGAGCGAGTTGTATGTGCAGTTTCTAATCTTGCTTTGCAGCGGTGATGTCATTCCTACGTGAGCGATAATGACAAAACATCTGCTGTGACAGAGGACAGCGGAACAACACAGCATCGAAAGGGGCGGCCAGCCTTGATAGATAGCTATACACACTGTTAGAGTATAAGAAGACTGGGTCAGGAACAGTTAGCAGTCTGATTCCATCCGAACTGACTGAACACTTGTTGTTGGTTAGGGACAGAGGATTCAGGCCCAGAGCTCTGTATCGCACATTCAATTTGCTGTAATAAATACTTTTGATTTTAAGAAGAAGTCTCCTGACTACTCCATCAAAAGAACTGGGTGGAAACAGCCTTACACATATTTTGTTGGTTTGTTTAATTGTAGGATAGGCTGATTTTCAACATTAGGCTGGGGAAATTAGCTGTTCTCTTTGCGTTAGCTAGGTTAGCTTCTCTGTTAGCCTTCGTTCGGTTCTATTTTGTTCTTTGATTTGACAACACCCACCAGTCTTGTTTTCTTTGATCAGTGCTCTGTTAAATTTGCTACTGAGCAATGGATTGCTTTTCCTGAACCAATAACATCTGGTGATGTCGCTGCATCATGCTGACCCCAGAGGTTGGATCGTAACAACCAGAAACTTTGAAGCTTTCTGCAGAACAGACCAGGGTTGACTTCTGTTCCTACCGAGGCTCTTCTACATACGAGGCTCTGTGCTGTGAATGTTTGAGGAGTCTGTCGTGGACGGTGCCTTTTTCTGTGTTGTGATCCGCGAGGGCAAAAGCCTGGGGGTGGGTGGCACCAAAATACTCAGACCTCGGAGTGCATCTGGAAAATATGTGTGCAGGACTAGAGAAGAAGATGTCAAAATTCCTCTCCATCTTCTAACCTCTAAGCAGAATTCAGGTTAGCCAAAGGAAGTTGAATAAGGAGAGACTGCATGAAGATAGAACACGGTATACTGGAGTATTTTCAGACTCTATGCAGGGCGGCATCATGGAGCTCCGAATGAAAGCAGGAGATGAGGATAGGACACACCCTGGAGCAGGCCAGTGACTCATGAAGACTGGAGATGATGTAGAGGATGCACGTTCAACGGCGTGAGCAGAAGAATAATAGAACTGCAGTGAATTTAAAGAAATGGCCCACAGAGCGCAGGCTAATAGATCACTGGATGAAAGTGGTGACAAGGAGACGGTGACAGTCTGGGGAAACAGATGTGATGAAGAGAATAGAATTCCATTTAACGCCGTTAGTGGACTTCCACTTAAGCTAAGCATGTTTAACCAGAAACCAATTAATGCTCCACTTAACGTCACAGCAGAGCTTTCCTTTCTACGGTCATCTAGGAGTACATCTTCTATTTATGATTACTTAAATAAATTCATAATTAATATTTCAAGGTCTGCATTTGAGCAAAACACTTTCCCCTCAGGTATCAATAAAGTTTGCATCATTCTTACTTATTTTTATGTGTTCTAAAGCTGCACTGTGTTTCATTTCAGGGACACTGCAGCCAACAGACAAACTGTTTTTGCAGAAATGTGTTTATCATGACACTGAGTTCTCCAACTTTTAGTAGTTTGTGCTGTTCTTGGAACAGATTTAGTTCTGTGAGAGAGTTAAAGACTGCATGTGTGTGTGTCTAGCTGTGGGATCTTCGATGGGGGGTCCAGCTTTCTGGATCAGATCTGGGATCATCCATGACATCGTAGCTGGGAGGCCAATAAACCAGAGACAAACTAATACTGTAATATGACAAAGACAAAGGAAAGCAGAGTGAGAGCAAAATGAAAAATAAAAATAAGCAGAACAAGACAGAAGGAGAGCATGTCTGCGAGGGGAAGACGGATATAAAATGACAGGATAACACTAAACAACAAGCGAAAGAGCCAAGCAAGCATAAATGGTAAAACGAAGAGGAAAAAGGAAAACAGTGAGAAAAAGACATCATGTCATTTCCCATGGTAAAAAAAAAAAAGTTTGTTTTCATAAAACTGGTGCACACGGAGTATCTATGTATCACAGTGAATGTGTGTCTCCCTGGAGCTCTGAGATAAAAGGCTTCTCACCCTCGTTGTGTTCGTTCTCTCCCCCTCTACTCTTCCCTGACCATTTTTTAATATTATTTTTATTGCATTTCTGCTTTATTGGACATTATAGCTGAATATAATAAGCAAAGGGAGAGATAAAAGATAGAAACATGCAGAGATGAAGGCAGAAAAAAGCAACAGAGGGACGGGTGAGGAATTAACAAGACGAAACCCCATCGACAAGATGGAAAATATAGTTGTTTTTATTCCACTTTAGTACTGTTGTTTTCTCTCAGAAGCTGATTTTATTCTTCTGTGGCCTCCAGAAGAGGCAGGTTCAGCCATAGAACAACAGCCCTTGAGCTGATAGGAAACAGTGGCTCCAACAGGTCAGAATCTTTCACAGAAAGCCTCATTCCCAGGCAACAAGTTTCTCTTCTTTGACCTTAAAGACAGTAGAAACCTCTCACCAAATTTAAATAAAATCTGTAAAGGAATATATTTGTTATTTGGGAACAAAGCAGCTGATTTAGATGTGATATTTGGTTTAGGGACTAAAACTGAAATGAAGCAGGAGGTTAAACCGGCATGGAAATCAACAAAACCTGCTAAATGTTAGCATAAGTTCATCTCTGGGCATAATTCATTCATCAGAGGATCAAGACTTCACAGTACTTGGTTGAATAATGGATGAATATACCAGTTAGCGGATATTGTAAGCTGATATTGACATACTACAGATTTTTTTAACCCTGTATGACCCAAGCACAGAAAAAAATAAGCAAAAAATTAATAAAATAAACACAAAATATGATATGTATTTATAAGCCCGAATATTGAAAAAATAAGCAAAAATAAAACTATAATAATAATATATAAACTCAAAAATAGAAGAAATAGGTACAAATACATATATATGTAAAACAAATATGGAAAAAAAAACTGCAAAAAATAAAACAAAAAAATACAAATAATATCTAAACCCAAATATAAGAGAACATTAAAAACAAGAAAAAATATATAACAAAATAGGAAAAACACTGAAAAAAACAAATTAAATAAAAAATAAAATATATGTATATATATACATGTATATATGAGCAAAAAATGTAAACATTATACATATAAACCCAAATATAGAAGAAAAATAGCAAAAAACAAAAACAAAAAATATAGAAAAAATGAGTAAAAACACACACACACACACACACACACACACACACACACGCACACGCACACGCACATGCACATGCATACGTATATACCGTATAATATAAATAATATTAAATAAAACTGATGTTGTATTTCTGCAACAGTGGGTTTTCCAGGGTTAACTGCATATTGCTGAAAAAGATGCTTGAGGCAGTTTAGTGAAGATGTTCTCACATTGTTTATCCAGCTGAGTGACTCCCTTCAATCACAACATAAATGTCTGCTGTTTTTGTGTAGGTCTGTGTATGTATCTGCAAAACTGCCTACAAAGAATGGATTTACATCAGCAGAGACCAAAAAGAAAAAAAAACTATTTGTTTACTGTACGGTGGTTATTGAGCTTACTGAGATCACACTAAATGGTACCACCAATAACGCTCTCTCCATCTGTCTTTTATCTTTCTTTCTTTCATCAGAGATTGATGGGGTCCTGAGGAATGAAGGATATTAAGAGAGATAAAGATAAAGAGACAGATTGGATGGAGGGAGGGCCAGAAGGAGGGAGGTGATGGAGGAAGTCCACAAGGAGGGAGGTGATGGAGGAAGTCCACAAGGAGGGAGGTGATGGAGGAAGTCCAGAAGGAGGGAGGTGATGGAGGAAGTCCACAAGGAGGGAGGTGATGGAGGAAGTCCAGAAGGAGGGAGGTGATGGAGGAAGTCCAGAAGGAGGGAGGTGATGGAGGAAGTCCAGAAGGAGGGAGGTGATGGAGGAAGTCCAGAAGGAGGGAGGTGATGGAGGAAGTCCACAAGGAGGGAGGTGATGGAGGAAGTCCAGAAGGAGGGTGGTGATGGAGGAAGTCCAGAAGGAGGGTGGGTGATGGAGGAAGTCCACAAGGAGGGAGGTGATGGAGGAAGTCCACAGGAGGGAGGTGATGGAGGAAGTCCACAAGGAGGGTGGTGATGGAGGAAGTCACAAGGAGGGAGGTGATGGAGGAAGTCCAGAAGGAGGGTGGGTGATGGAGGAAGTCCAGAAGGAGGGTGGTGATGGAGGAAGTCCACAAGGAGGAGGTGATGGAGGAAGTCCACAAGGAGGGAGGTGATGGAGGAAGTCCAGAAGGAGGGTGGTGATGGAGGAAGTCCACAAGGAGGGAGGTGATGGAGGAAGTCCCAGAAGGGGGTGGTGATGGAGGAAGTCAGAAGGAGGGTGGTGATGGAGGAAGTCCAGAGGAGGGATGTGATGGAGGAGTCCACAAGGAGGGAGGGTGATGGAGGAAGTCCACAAAGGAAGGGAGGTGATGGAGGAAGTCCAGAAGGAGGGAGGTGATGGAGGAAGTCAACAGCGGGAGGTGTGGAGGAGTCCAGAAAGGAGGGTGGTGATGGGAGGAAGTCCAAAGGGAGGGTGGTGAATGGAGGAAGTCCACAGAGAGGGAGGGTGAATGGAAGAAGGTCCAGAAGGAGGGTGGTGATGGAGGAAGTCCCAGAAGGAGGGAGGGTAGATGGAAGGAAGTCCAGAAGGAGGGTGGTGGATGGAGGAAGTCCAGAAGGAGGGTGGTGATGGAGGAATCCCACAAGGAGGGAGGTGATGGAGGAAGTCCAACAAGGAGGGAGGTATTGGAGGAAGTCATGAAGGAGGGTGGTGGATGGAAGGAAGTCCAGCAAGGAGGGAGGTGATGGAGGAAGTCCACAAGGAGGGAGGTGATGGAGGAAGTCCACAAGGAGGGAGGTGATGGAGGAAGTCCACAAGGAGGGAGGTGATGGAGGAAGTCCACAAGGAGGGTGGTGATGGAGGAAGTCCAGAAGGAGGGTGGTGATGGAGGAAGTCCAGAAGGAGGGTGGTGATGGAGGAAGTCCACAAGGAGGGAGGTGATGGAGGAAGTCCACAAGGAGGGAGGTGATGGAGGAAGTCCACAAGGAGGGTGGTGATGGAGGAAGTCCAGAAGGAGGGTGGTGATGGAGGAAGTCCACAAGGAGGGTGGTGATGGAGGAAGTCCACAAGGAGGGAGGTGATGGAGGAAGTCCACAAGGAGGGAGGTGATGGAGGAGTCCAGAAGGAGGGAGGTGATGGAGGAAGTCCACAAGGAGGGTGGTGATGGAGGAAGTCCAGAAGGAGGGTGGTGATGGAGGAAGTCCACAAGGAGGGTGGTGATGGAGGAAGTCCACAAGGAGGGAGGTGATGGAGGAAGTCCAGAAGGAGGGTGGTGATGGAGGAAGTCCAGAAGGAGGGAGGTGATGGAGGAAGTCCACAAGGAGGGAGGTGATGGAGGAAGTCCAGAAGGAGGGTGGTGATGGAGGAAGTCCAGAAGGAGGGAGGTGATGGAGGAAGTCCACAAGGAGGGAGGTGATGGAGGAAGTCCACAAGGAGGGAGGTGATGGAGGAAGTCCACAAGGAGGGTGGTGATGGAGGAAGTCCACAAGGAGGGAGGTGATGGAGGAAGTCCACAAGGAGGGAGGTGATGGAGGAAGTCCAGAAGGAGGGTGGTGATGGAGGAAGTCCACAAGGAGGGTGGTGATGGAGGAAGTCCACAAGGAGGGATGTGATGGAGGAAGTCCACAAGGAGGGAGGTGATGGAGGAAGTCCAGAAGGAGGGAGGTGATGGAGGAAGTCCACAAGGAGGGAGGTGATGGAGGAAGTCCAGAAGGAGGGAGGTGATGGAGGAAGTCCACAAGGAGGGAGGTGATGGAGGAAGTCCACAAGGAGGTGGTGATGGAGGGAGGGCCAGAAGGAGGGAGGTGATGGAGGAAGTCCAGAAGGAGGGAGGTGATGGAGGAAGTCCACAAGGAGGGTGGTGATGGAGGAAGTCCACAAGGAGGGAGGTGATGGAGGAAGTCCAGAAGGAGGGTGGTGATGGAGGAAGTCCACAAGGAGGGAGGTGATGGAGGAAGTCCACAAGGAGGGAGGTGATGGAGGAAGTCCAGAAGGAGGGAGGTGATGGAGGAAGTCCAGAAGGAGGGTGGTGATGGAGGAAGTCCACAAGGAGGGAGGTGATGGAGGAAGTCCAGAAGGAGGGAGGTGATGGAGAAAGTCCAGAAGGAGGAGGTGATGGAGGAAGTCCACAAGGAGGGAGGTGATGGAGGAAGTCCAGAAGGAGGGTGGTGATGGAGGAAGTCCAGAAGGAGGGTGGTGATGGAGGAAGTCCACAAGGAGGGAGGTGATGGAGGAAGTCCAGAAGGAGGGTGGTGATGGAGGAAGTCCAGAAGGAGGGAGGTGATGGAGGAAGTCCAGAAGGAGGGTGGTGATGGAGGAAGTCCAGAAGGAGGGTGGTGATGGAGGAAGTCCACAAGAGGGAGGTGATGGAGGAAGTCCACAAGGAGGGAGGTGATGGAGGAAGTCCACAAGGAGGGAGGTGATGGAGGAAGTCCACAAGGAGGGAGGTGATGGAGGAAGTCCAGAAGGAGGGTGGTGATGGAGGAAGTCCAGAAGGAGGGAGGTGATGGAGGAAGTCCACAAGGAGGGAGGTGATGGAGGAAGTCCACAAGGAGGGAGGTGATGGAGGAAGTCCACAAGGAGGGTGGTGATGGAGGAAGTCCAGAAGGAGGGTGGTGATGGAGGAAGTCCACAAGGAGGGAGGTGATGGAGGAAGTCCACAAGGAGGGAGGTGATGGAGGAAGTCCACAAGGAGGGAGGTGATGGAGGTCCACAAGGAGGGTGGTGATGGAGGAAGTCCAGAAGGAGGGTGGTGATGGAGGAAGTCCACAAGGAGGGAGGTGGAGGAAGTCCACAAGGAGGGAGGTGATGGAGGAAGTCCACAAGGAGGGAGGTGATGGAGGAAGTCCACAAGGAGGGAGGTGATGGAGGAAGTCCAGAAGGAGGGAGGTGATGGAGGAAGTCCACAAGGAGGGTGGTGATGGAGGGAGGGCCAGACGGAGGGAGGTGATGGAGGAAGTCCACAAGGAGGGAGGTGATGGAGGAAGTCCAGAAGGAGGGAGGTGATGGAGGAAGTCCACAAGGAGGGAGGTGATGGAGGAAGTCCACAAGGAGGAGGTGATGGAGGAAGTCCACAAGGAGGGAGGTGATGGAGGAAGTCCACAAGGAGGGAGGTGATGGAGGAAGTCCACAAGGAGGGAGGTGATGGAGGAAGTCCAGAAGGAGGGAGGTGATGGAGGAAGTCCAGAAGGAGGGTGGTGATGGAGGAAGTCCAGAAGGAGGGAGGTGATGGAGAAAGTCCAGAAGGAGGGAGGTGATGGAGGAAGTCCACAAGGAGGGAGGTGATGGAGGAAGTCCACAAGGAGGGTGTGATGGAGGAAGTCCACAAGGAGGGTGGTGATGGAGGAAGTCCACAAGGAGGGAGGTGATGGAGGAAGTCCAGAAGGAGGGTGGTGATGGAGGAAGTCCAGAAGGAGGGAGGTGATGGAGGAAGTCCAGAAGGAGGGTGGTGATGGAGGAAGTCCAGAAGGAGGGTGGTGATGGAGGAAGTCCACAAGGAGGGAGGTGATGGAGGAAGTCCACAAGGAGGGAGGTGATGGAGGAAGTCCACAAGGAGGGAGGTGATGGAGGAAGTCCACAAGGAGGGAGGTGATGGAGGAAGTCCAGAAGGAGGGTGGTGATGGAGGAAGTGCAGAAGGAGGGAGGTGATGGAGGAAGTCCACAAGGAGGGAGGTGATGGAGGAAGTCCACAAGGAGGGTGGTGATGGAGGAAGGTCCACAAGGAGGGTGGTGATGGAGGAAGTCCACAAGGAGGGAGGTGATGGAGGAAGTCCACAAGGAGGGAGGTGATGGAGGAAGTCCACAAGGAGGGAGGTGATGGAGGAAGTCCACAAGGAGGGTGGTGATGGAGGAAGTCCACAAGGAGGGAGGTGATGAGGAAGTCCAGAAGGAGGGAGGTGATGGAGGAAGTCCACAAGGAGGGTGGTGATGGAGGGAGGGCCAGAAGGAGGGAGGTGATGGAGGAAGTCCAGAAGGAGGGAGGTGATGGAGGAAGTCCACAAGGAGGGTGGTGATGGAGGAAGTCCACAGGAGGGAGGTGATGGAGGAAGTCCACAAGGAGGGTGGTGATGGAGGAAGTCCACAAGGAGGGAGGTGATGGAGGAAGTCCAGAAGGAGGGTGGTGATGGAGGAAGTCCAGAAGGAGGGAGGTGATGGAGGAAGTCCACAAGGAGGGAGGTGATGGAGGAAGTCCAGAAGGAGGGTGGTGATGGAGGAAGTCCAGAAGGAGGGAGGTGATGGAGGAAGTCCACAAGGAGGGAGGTGATGGAGGAAGTCCACAAGGAGGGAGGTGATGGAGGAAGTCCAGAAGGAGGGAGGTGATGGAGGAAGTCCAGAAGGAGGAGGTGATGGAGGAAGTCCAGAAGGAGGGAGGTGATGGAGGAAGTCCACAAGGAGGGAGGTGATGGAGGAAGTCCACAAGGAGGGTGGTGATGGAGGAAGTCCACAAGGAGGGTGGTGATGGAGGAAGTCCACAAGGAGGGAGGTGATGGAGGAAGTCCAGAAGGAGGGAGGTGATGGAGGAAGTCCAGAAGGAGGGGTGATGGAGGAAGTCCACAAGGAGGGAGGTGATGGAGGAAGTCCACAAGGAGGGTGGTGATGGAGGAAGTCCAGAAGGAGGGAGGTGATGGAGGAAGTCCAGAAGGAGGGAGGTGATGGAGGAAGTCCACAAGGAGGGTGGTGATGGAGGAGCCAGAAGGAGGGAGGTGATGGAGGAAGCCAGAAGGAGGGTGGTGATGGAGGAAGTCCACAAGGAGGGAGGTGATGGAGGAGCCAGAAGGAGGGAGGTGATGGAGGAAGTCCAGAAGGAGGGAGGTGATGGAGGAAGTCCAGAAGGAGGGAGGTGATGGGGAGGCCAGAAGGAGGGAGGTGATGGGAATCCAGAAGGGTGGTGATGGAGGAAGTCCAGAAGGAGGGAGGTGATGGAGGAGATATAGAGACTACAATACAAAGGTAATACATGCAGAATGCATAAATATGATATATATGATGGAATAAAACTGTGTAGTATAACAGCAACAAAAGCACATAAGCACCTTTCTCTGTGTGTGCTTTAGTGGAGAGGTGTTGCAGCACAAAGGAAGACCTCAGAGGTCTCGAGCACCAATCGGTCAAAGCTGGAATGTAGCTTTAGAAACATTTGCAGATATGAATTTGATTGTTTGGAACAAACCAAGTTCAACACATCATACGACATCAGTTTCCACCATTAGAGTTCCTGAAAGGGTCTTCACAAGGCCACAGTTTTTTCTTGCTAATCTTCAAACCAAGCCACACAAAGGCAACATATCGATTTTGTGTGTTTCCCCTGGTTTCCTTCTGTCACATCCAGATCGGCTGAAGCTGATTAACAGAAGCCATCTCACATTTCAACAATGCTCAGATCTGTCAGAAATGACCTGGGTTCATGCACTCAGGATCACATTTATTAACCACGGCCCGACGGGTATGTTGGCGGGGTTATTGCATTCGGTGGGGGTATCTGGCTGGGTAAGTATGGTAATTATGTGGCTATGTCCGGTCCAGATCATCATCTGCCAACGCCTGAAAGTCAGGATAATCAAACTTGGCACTGAAGATCAGTCTAAGGTCCCCTGCTCAGTTGTGGAGTTACAGGTCAGCAGATCAAGTAGGGAGGAGATACGTTGGATCATCTAAATTGATACATATTGCATCAGTTGTAAGGGAGGACAGGGGTTTGCAGCAGAGGGCGTGGTTCTGCCCTCTACTGAGGGCTCATCGAGTTAAGAATACAAACAGTTTTGTAGTATTTTACCACTAGGGGGTGCTGTAATATCCCAAATACTTTTTTAAATCTAGTTTGTTAAACTTGGCATAACATAGAAGAGCAGGACTGCGAGCATGGTGGAAGTCTGAGCTAAGAATGATAGCATTCTCTCCTAGTTCCAATGACATTACCTGAGTTCAGACCAGTATTTGTCATCTTTGACTCGTGATGTCACCAAATCTCCTCAGCAGCCGTGTCCAGGAAAAGCTTCTGTTGCTACAGTGAAATGTTTTCTCCCTCTTCTGTATGGTTTTTGGGTATAAAGGTGCTTCTCTTTCCAGCTAGTCAGGTTAGAATATTTGTCTGACAGCCTTTAAAACTGAAAGTTGTCAGACTGCTGACCTCCCACTCCTGTTTGGACTTTCCAAAGCGCACATTTGGCCAGTGGAGTTTAGGCATCGTTCTTTTGATTTTCCAAAACTGCCAAAATTGTGAGGCAGTAGAAAGATCTTTTGTTGGGTTGAAAGGCTGCAGATGGGGAGCAGCTGGAGGACAATGGAAAGGTGGAAGTCTGGAGAAAACTGAGAGAAAGAAATGGAGAAAATAATCTCTAGCATCCTCTCCCCATATATGAGCCCTGAAATGTTTGCAGCGAGCTCAGTAATACAGCAATCATGATGCTGTACGCTTGCGACAAGGTGAAGGCTTCTGCGTGTCTGTATTGCTGGTGGAAGGCTGCTGAGGAATATGAAAAGAAGCAAGGGAAAAAAGTGAAGATATAGATGGGAAATAAAGATTGACAGAGGGATCATTGGAAGCCTGCGAGAGTGTACAATGTTTTTAAAAGATCATTAAGTCAGCGTGGCAATCTGAAGAAGACAGGAGGCACAGTCGACTGATGGAGATAATCATAGTTCTATTGAGAAGAGGCTGAAGGTCCCCTACAGTTGGTGGATGCGTGCTGCATGCTGGAGTGGATCATTTACTGTATGCATGTAATATATGCATGCAGTACATGTGTGTGTGTGTGTGTGTGTGTGTGTGTGTGTGTGTTGTACTGCTGCACAGGGACTAGTGATTAAGATTTATATTTTCTTCCTTCTTGTCAGCTAGTCTGTCCCATTTAGACGCTAAAGATGCGCTGCCTGGATGCACGACGTGCACATACATGGGCACGCTGAAACAAATGCAGGGACACGGTTCTGACAAGGAGGCATCAGCGAGCGCCGGTGTGTCCTCTACGGAAAACTAACAAACAATGAGGAGAACAGAATGAAGAGAAGGAAACAAAAGGAAGAGCAGAGGCAGACTGGAGAGGAAGTTCAGCATCGCATTAATGGAAGACAGTTCCTCATGGATCATCCAAGGATTTTTGTTGACTAGCACGGTTAGCATGTAGCAAAGAGGGGCGACGTTGAGAAAAGTAGTTTTCTTAAAGCTTTATTCACATGAGATTAGTGTTACCTCAGGATGTCTGTGATCTGAATGCTCCGTGTCTGTAATTTGTAAAGTAACCAATTTCACTGCAAATCACCCACCATATTTAGCCAAATATCAGTGTCCTGTGATGATACTAGGCCTGTGTGAATCTGCATCTGCATGCTTTTTCTGCATCTTTCCCAGCTGAATTCTGGAGGCTACCGTGGAAATTACTGATGACATTTTAAGTGCAAATGCAGGAGTAGGCCGATACGCAACAGGCTTACGGAGCATTCACAGAAACGGTAAAGTCAGACCAACCAGAAGAGGGAAACCTGGGAGGATACTGAGATGGATGGCATGCGTAGCAGCATGCTGTAAACAGATCTTTCACCGACCACGCAGCCCGCTGTTCTCAGGTCTAGTATTTACTGTTTGTCATGACGACTAGATGCTGCTACGTGCACAGGTTTGACTTCATGTCCGGCTGTAATGTCAGTAAATTTCAGTAAAACACAGACTTATCCCGTATGAATGCAGTGCAAGAAACACAGTGGGGGGTAACTGACAAGGTAATACTAAAGCCGTACCAACAGAGCATAAGAGACATTTTTTATTTATTTATCCAACCTTTGTTATACCAGGTAAGTTAGCAGAGAACTACAAAAAAAAAAAAGACAAAACTAGAATGGCTAAAAAAGGCTAAAAACAGGTGGTGTGGTCCTGAAGTGTTTCTTTTGCTGATTTTTTAAACGATAAGAGTTGACAAGACTTTTGTAGAGTTCCAGTCATTAGCGGCAGAAAACTGAAATGAGGATTAACTGTATGAACTTTGGGAGTGAGGAGGTGAATGAAACTGTTATAAAATATACAGAAAGGCAAAGCTCATGTTTGCACATTTTTCAATAACACCTTTTTTTTTAAAATATTCATGTACTTGAGATTTTGCTCTTTAATTGCAGCATCCATTATGCCAAGATTACTGCTAATACAATTCACTTGTAAATGTGCACAACAGGATTATTATTTCTTGTAGTGCTTTGAGAGGTTCTTGTATTTCCAAATCTCAGAAGATAATAAGTCCTGTCAGTGTAATTAATGCAAAGCATCGGTTTAAGAGTCTTGAAAAGCTTTTGCTGATTTGTTGTGAGGCTCTGCTCTGCTGCCCTACAGAGGGGTCAACAGGATCCGGACTCTTCAGGATGGAAAAAAAAAGCTTCCAAAAGTACCGCAAAGCAACTTCAGACTGGTTCATGTTTGTGACCTCAACTTATCCAGCGATGTGTGTTGGATGGAATTCAGTGAAATCATAGTCAATTGGCCCGCATTACACAGTGGCTGAAGGTTATTTTTCACAACCCAAATATTGTTTCCATCCCACTGCACAGCCTCTGGAGGCTCGTCTTGTCTGGCTTCATTATGAGAAGTTTATTAGTCAAGCTGTACAAACAATGAAGCTGTACATGGTGAGAGTTTCTCAGAGGGAGAGGTTACGTTCTCAACAAAAGCTTCTCCAGAACACAAATCCACTACGACAAAAACAACTTCAAGGTTTTTTTTTAAATGTTATTTTATTATGATTCTGTCTGTTTATATTGCAGCTTATTTTACCACCTATAGCAAACTGAAATTTCTGCTCTGAGGTAAATAAATGCTGGAACATAAAAGCTGTGCTCTGGTTTAGTCAAGATTTATTTTCATTTATTACACATTTATGTTTGACTTGGAATTGCCAATAAATACAAATGCAAAGCGAATCTGCTGCCTGGCAAGGAGCCCAACACTCACGTTTGCAGAGCTGAAATATATATCTGTGACCTGCAAAAGCAATAAAAGAAGAACATAAGCAGGAGGACTAATGACATGCAGGGACAAAGGAAGCAGAGAGAGTTTTAGAAATCCAATCCTGCCTCATAGAAACTATGTTTTGTGCAACTTATTTGCAACAGCAAACACATTTTGAAGGAAACCCCAATGCAGAGCGGATTTCATTTTCCACAGGCGGTACTGTTTAGATCAGAGTCAAACTCATCTTAGTTCAGGTTCCACATTCAGACCAGTTTGATCTCCAGTAAACCGGACCAGTAAAACCACAGCATAGTAACCTATAAATAACCACAACTCCACTTTTTTCCTTTGTTCTAGTGCAAAAAAGTTCTTATCTTTTGACAAAATATTATAAACAACCTGAAATTTATTCAGAAAAATAAATTGAACTCATCATCATTCAGCCTCAGTTTATCATTTCCACATTACTACTTCAGGCTGTACTTTTTACACTTTGAGGGCCGGTTTTAGCCCGCAGACCGCATGTTTGACACCCCCGGTTTAGATTTAGTGGAAGCCAAACTTCACAAAATGGGCACAACAACATCATGCTGAAGCTTTTTTGTATCTTACGTTGACAGTTGTGTGTGTGCGACGGCTAGCTTCTTCTACTTCAGTGTGTTTGTGAGTGAGACGACCGGAGAGGCCTGGCTGATTCCAACACCAGGCCAAGGAGCACTGCTATTTACATGGACTTGAAATTTGCTCTGCCAGTCTGTGTGGCGTTTCGGTGCCAAGCACACAGAGCACAGGTGGAGGGAGAGGACCAAACAGATGGAGGCTCGCCTCAGTAAGGCCGGGCAAAATGAGCTGTTGGTGTTTGGGTGGAAACGGGTCTTAGAAGTTGTGTGTAACATCCCCAGCCAACAAGAGCCACTAATTATTTGCGGCAAATGTTCAGCAGCAGTGGAATAGAGCCCGAAATGTACAGAAACTATTTATTCATTATGAACTGGCATTAAAAAAGACTAACTGTGGTCGATGCAGAAACTTTAATTAGCTTCTGTTTATGTATGCATACGAGTGATTCACTGTTTTACTGCAGGAGCAAACTTCTCAGTTCATTAAATCTCTGCAGACACCTGAAGATATCAGGATGCATGATGATAAATCTGATTAGACAAGTGCACGGCTACTACGCACGGCCTTCCTGTGCTGCTTCCTTTATTAAATCCTGTGTAAATGATACCTGGCTGATGGAAAATAACACCAACAGGTGCATCTCTTCAGCTCTGTCTGTATTCTGACTGTTAAATGGGAGATGTCAGAGCGCTAAGGTTTAATAAATCTATGCATCATGGAGTACTTTTTAACCTTTTTGCAGCTTTTTCACCGCTAAAGGTGTGTTCTTAAAATATATCATGTTGCATTTATGATTTATTTCTATTGTATTGATCTGTCTGTGTAGATCAGGACCGTCAAACTCACTTTAGTTCAGGTTAGTTCCACATTCAGTCCAGTTTGGTTTCAAGTGGCCAGTAAAATCTCAGCATAATAACCTATAAATCCTAATTTTTCTCATGTTTCAGTGCAAAAAAAAATCATTCTGAAAATGCTCACATTTAAGGAATTATCTTTTTACAAAACATCTTGAACAACCTGAAATTTCTCAAGAAAAATAAATTCCACATTACAACTTCCAGATCACAGAGTGTCTACAAAGGAACAAAACATTTAGTCACATCTGGAACTGAACCA
This sequence comes from Acanthochromis polyacanthus, assembly GCF_021347895.1. Classification (NCBI taxonomy): domain Eukaryota; kingdom Metazoa; phylum Chordata; class Actinopteri; family Pomacentridae; genus Acanthochromis; species Acanthochromis polyacanthus. The sequence continues at coordinate 1,427,479 of NC_067130.1, read as the reverse complement.
TGGAGGATTTACTGCATGATCAAAATGACAAAAATCAGAGAAAAAAACAACAAAAACAAGACAGAATGTCACAACAATGAGACGCAAAATGAGAAAAATGAGAAAAACAACACGAAACAAAACAAAAAAGAGACAAAAAGTTACAAAGCGATGAAACAATGGACAACTGACAAAAATGAGAGAAAAAATGACACAAATGACAAAAGTGAAACACAAAATGACAAAAATAAAACAACAAACACAAGCGAGACAAAAAGGAAACACAAAATGACAAAATCATGATACAGGACAAAAGTCAGACAAAAAACGACAAAAACATGACAAAATATTACAAAATGAGACACAAACCAACACAACAACAAAGAGCAATCTAGTATTTTACTTCATGATCCAAACAACTTGTCATGGTCTAGAAATGATTGTAAATTTATAGTTTTACTAATTTACAATCTGCAGTTAATGTCTTCTCTGTAATTTTTACACTTTGAGGGCCGGATTGGACCCTCTGGAGGACCACTTTTGGACCACGGGCCTCATGTTGGACACCTCTGGTCTAGACAACCATCCACCATCAGTCAGACACACCAACATCTGGCCAAAAATCTCCTGTTCACTTTTCTACATTATTCCACTGCCGTCCTGTCATTCAGCCAATCAGCTCTACAGTAAGTTAGTCAGCCGGTCAGCTCTGCAGTCCATTAAGTCGGATTGAAGCCGTCTAGTTAAATAGCTCTCTTCATGCCTCATTTACCCCCTCACTCACTTTTCTCTCATTTAGAGGCAACGGGGACACCAGCCAAGAGTGGTTGGTCAGAAAACTGGAAGAACAGTGGTGATTACTTTCATATGTGAGAGTTTTTTGTCTTTTCTTCTTATTTGTCTTAAATGTCTCCAATCATGTTCTATTGAAGTTCTACTCTTCATGTTGTAAATGTTTCTGTGTTTGATTCTAAAGGACTGTGAGGCAAAAATAGGGGGCAGGGTAGCAACAACGCTACAAATGAAAAAACTGATTTCATCAGAAAACCAGTTTGCTGCTGGATTTTCTTTTAATGTGATCAATAGAGTAATATCAGCGCTGAAACTGCATCAGTCACACAGAAGTGACTGAAACCTCTTCAAGAACCAAACTAGAGAAGTTCAGCTGGTTTCCACTGAAGCTCCAAGGATTAAAATGATCTGGATGAGAGAGAATCTACACTAGGTGTCCAACATGAGGCCCGTGGTCCAAAAGTGGTCCTCCAGAGGGTCCAATCAAAGTGTAAAAATTACAGAGAAGACATTAACTGCAGATTGTAAATTAGTAAAACTATAAATTTAAAATCATTTCTAGACCATGACAAGTTGTTTGGATCAGAAAGTAAAATACTAGTTATTTTGTTTCTCGCTTTTGATGTTTTGTGCCTCATTTTTGTCATCTTGTGTCTTGTTTTTGTTGTTTTTTAATCTGGCTTATTATTTCTCTCATGTTTTTGTCGTTTTGTATTTTGTTTTGGTCTCGCTTGTGTTTTTTGTCAAATTTTTTTATCGCTTTGTCACTTCTTTGTCAAACTTTTTTGTGTCGTTTGTCTCATTTTTTGTCAATTTGTGTCTCATTTTTGTAATATTTTGTCTTGTTTTTGTTGTTTTTTGTCTGACTTTTGTTGATTGTCTCACGTTTTTGTTGTTTTGTGTTTACTTTTTTGTCTCGCTTGTGTTTTTTGTTGTATTTTTGTCATTTTATGTTTTGCTTTATTCATTGTTTTCTGTATCTTTTTGTATTTTTTGTTTTGCTTGTGTTATTTGTTTTTTGGTCATTTTGTAACTTTTTTCGCCTAATTTTTTTTTACTTCTTTTGTTTTGTGTTTTATTCATTTTTGCCATTTTCTGTCTCATTTTTGTTATTTTGTGTCACGTTTTTGTAATATTTTTGTTGCTTTTTGTCTTTTTTTTTTAATCTGACTCGTTTTGATCATGAAGTGAAACTGAAGTTGAACTAATTTTTCTTCAGACATTTCAGTTCATTTTGCACTTAAAAGAAAAATGAGGAGTTGTGCTGATTTGTAGGTTACTGTAATGAGTTTCACACTCCTGGTCTAAACCGAGTTATCCTATTAATGGAACAAATGATTCATGGTTGATTTTCTGGACTGAAATCTTGTCTGACCCTTGAAGTTAAACAGCTGTAGGTTAACAGTGTGGCTCTCAGATCTTTTCCTTTATATTTATCTATTTGCATGGCAACAGTAATCTAACTCCAATAATTTTGGTTTTATTTTCACGTTAAACTGATCTCAGGAGCTATATACTTGTAAATGCATAATTTAGCAGCTGATAAAAAGCCTTTTCTCCTGCTCAGATGGAACCTTTAAAGAGCAGTTTAGTGCATATATCTTAACGTTATAGTGGTGATCTTAAATGGAAGAGAGGGATCGGGGTTGGACTCTGTGAAATTGAACATGAATTACTTTCTGCAGAGCGACTCCTTTTAACGGCGCTTTGGGGAGAAAAGAGGAAGCAGCACACACTCATGCATTTAGGACAAGGAAATACAAAACGTAAGCAAGCAGGAATATGCATGCATTTGGTGTAAAATATCCCCCTGGAGCTGAGAGTCTCCCGCTGGAACCCAACATGATTTATATTAGAATTAAACAGTCCACATGTAAGTTTCATTTAAATTACCCGGGGCACATGCACAAACAGTGGCACGTCTCCACATGATTCTTCAGGTGGAAAATTTTAATCAGCGCCAGTTGATAACAGCGTGGCAGCGTGATATGTCTTGATTACCGCAGCAGGTCCTGGTGGGGCGATGCATTAGCCCAGACGTCTAAGTTACATTACACAGCAATGCCATTATTTAGAATAAATATTACAGCAGTACGGTCTGGAAAGTGCATTTTAAGTACCTGTGTGCTAAATTAGATGAGCTGAGTGCATTAATTCTGTAAATATTCATCTCTGGATTGTTTAAAACTCAAAATGATGATGAGACAAACCATGTTTGCACTGTCCTTCTAATGGCAAAATTAAACAAAAAAGGCTCTATTTTGCACTTGAGGGCAAACAATGGGGAAGTAGGGGAGGATTCTGTGGGCTTTGGGGCGCAGCACTGTATAAATATTATTAAATTGTAAATCCACTGATGCTAATATGGTTAGCATGTTAGCAAACAGTTGCTCAGTTACAAATCCACACAGCTGTGTTCGTGTTCATTCTGTAACTGTCACTTTTAGTCAGATAGGGTTGTGATTAATCACATTATCTCTCAAACAAATACCTGTAGCCTTGAACTGTCCCCTTTTGTTTGCTTCTGTATTGCGTCTGCAGTCACCCTGATTGAGGTTTTGTTTGTGTAATGCTTAAATGTCATGTTGCTGCTGTGCAATAAATCTGCAGCTACACTCCAGACTGACATCCTCGTGTGCTGCTTTGCTCCTTCATCTTTAGCATCAATGCACCTCTTTGAATCTCTGCAGAGCAATAAAAAATAAAAAATGCAGCTGCTACTTTGCCCAGTTTACATTTCTCTAGTTTTAACAGAGGCTGGGACTTCAGTGCTATGCTGTTGATTGATTAATTACAGAAAAAGTAACACGTTCTTAAAAATAAAGCATTTAATCGCACCTTTCTCAGTTCTCTCATTTCTAACACTGATGAACACTCCAGTCCAGTAGGTGGCGCTAATGAACCCAAAGTTCAGCTGAAATGCAAATTTTCTCTTTTATTGCACCAACACTTCAGCAAAAAGTATTTCTGAAAGGCTCTGAGGCGAGAAAAACCTGTGCAGCAGCTGAATCTGTCCTGGTTTTAGTTCAACGACGGCGAGTTTAGACGTTTAACGAATATTTCCCAACGTGTCAGACCTCCGCTGCCTGCACTGAATTTGCATAAAGTAGAAGTCAGGTCTACTTTATGCAAATAAGCTCCAGAGAGGTGCACCTGAACGCAGCTCAAAATGCAACCAGCATGCACTGCGGTGCGTTTCAGATAGACAATGAATGGGATGTTAGAAACTGACGATCCTGGTGCTGGCTAACGGTGTAGCCATCCCATAATAGACCACATTTCAAGACATTTACAGCGCTTGAGTTCACAAAAAGTCTTGAAATGTTGAATCTAATCACTGTAATGTCACTTTGAGTCTGCAGTAATCTGTGAATGTAGCAGACAGATGAAAAATGCAGATAAATAGAAATGAAACAAACATTTTAGTTGTTTAAGTTCACATTTTTGAATTTTCATCCATTCAGTCTCAACCAACATTTATTTGAACTGAAAAACTTTATTGTGTAAAATATTGATATTTGGCAAAGATGTGATTAAATACAAAGCCTCTAATTAATTAGATCTATATTTTCATAACGTCCCACAACTAGTTTTAACAATTCATCGGCCTGCTGCCATTTTTAAACGGACTTAGGTTTTAATTCTATAATTTTTGTTGGTAATTTTGCCCCAAATGGTGAAGCTGCTGCAATAGTTTTTGGTCACATCACATTTAAGCTACCAGCAGAAGTTTTCAGTTATAAATAACTATTGGTGCTTAACACAACTTCCTCTTCCCTTTCCACATAGTTTTTGTTTCTGTTTTTAAAATTTTCTTCACCTCAGGAAACAACAACTTTAATGCTGGCCTCCTATCACATCCAAATCTTCAAGTTTTGCCAATTTTCAATGAATTTGCCATTTTAATGACAGTGGCCGGCTCCCAGAGTGCAAACATTCAACCAAAACTATTCTCCCCGTCTCAGTGTTTTTTCCCAGCAGCAGAATGATAACGAGGTGCAGCCACACAGTTCTGCAGTCATTTATGCTAATTCTGTGCACTTGGCAGTATTTGTTTATGCATTTTATTTGGATTTTAGGTAACAGCTTGTGTCTTAGCTGTCTTCCACTGATTCTCTAATAAATTAAATATGACTTA